>NC_057797.1:725075196-725104421 GCF_018294505.1 Triticum aestivum
TATCTCTCTCACACAACCCCACGCAGGTGGTGTACGTATACAAGAAGAGAATAGGTGCACCATGGACGTACTCACGCTTCATGCCTAGCCACACCCGCCCGGCTACACGGTGGAGCTCATTTCTTTACGAAATGGCAGCCCACGTGCTAATTTGAATGCCTGTAGCGGTTGTTTACCTAGGGAGGTCGTGTACCATGCATGCACGAAACAAAGTTCGAGTTGACGCGGTGCCGCGTTATTTTTAAATAAAGTTATAGCGCTCAATGGCACGTACACAGAATATAAAACGATTTTTATGGAGGAAAAGGTAGTCCGCTCTTCAGACTATCTCACACAAGGCTCCGGTGGCCTCTCTCTCTCTCTCACCGTTGGTCACTGATCCGGCCGTATCCCGTCCGCCGGGGGAAAGGGAGTGCAGTGGCCTCTCTCTCTCTCTCACCGTTGGTCACTGATCCGGCCGCATCCCGTCTGCCGGGGGAAAGGGAGTGTGGTGGCCTCTCTCTCTCACCATTGGTCACTGATCCGGCCGCATCCCGTCCGCCGGGGGAAAGGGAGGAAGTGCATCGTTTCTCCGTTCGACGGCGCCGAGGCAGCACGTCCCGATCTGCGGTACACGCCGTTCTCTTTAACCAAGCTTCGGCGCGGCAGGGCCTACGCCACCTGCTGGCAGATTCCGCCCGCGGCCGCTCACCTAGTTACATCCCGACGACCTCCATGTATCCCCTTCGGCCTTGCTCCACTTCCCGTTTTCCCATGTCGCTGCATGTGGATCTTCCATAGTTCTTTGCCCAAAACATAGCATTCTCATCCTCACACCGTTTTAGACAAACACAACCGTGTTTTTATCTTCCCTTAGGACAAGGAATATGCTTCTTTTTTGTCGTTGCATGTGTCATCAACTGTTATTGGCCAGTAATTGTTTCCTTTCTACCTCTTTTTTGCAAACAGGGCTATCCATTTCACGTCGTTGCTATTGCAACCTTTTGGTGAACTGCACAAATCACTTTTTTCTTAAGAGTGTTTTGTGCAGTTGTACTAAAATGTCACACGGGCAACGTCTCTACATTTCAGTGCGACTGCACAAAGGGAGATTGGTTTTGCTCTATCCTCCTCATCCAACTCCGAGCCTAATCTTCTCCAACTAGTTAGTCTTAAGAGAGACTGCAAAGGTGACCAACTTCTATTTGTGTGTTTATTGTTTCATCAGCAGTCCTCTATTATCGTAATCACACTTGATATCTTTGGAACAGGGATGCTCAGCTCTATTTTAGTGGAACTGCACAAAATGATCGGAATGTTGCATGCTCCAGACAGCTACTTTTTTTCCCAACATGCCTTGTTGATTTAGACAGAGCTGGGGGACATTGCTGCCAATGAAAGCATGGATCAATTTTAATTTAACACATTCTCACAACTTTGTCTTCAGTTGTGATGTAATTATTAGCTCTGGTCTGCTAATAATTGACATGCATTAGCAAGGAAGTTAGTTTTTCATTGTTTCTGAAAGAGCATTGATGGCAAGACACACGAAACAAAAGCTGAAAGCTCACACCATTGTACAATTTCATGTCGCTGGAAAATTATTTATATAGTACGTCAATTATGTAAACAAATGATGGAAACTTGATAGCATTGCCAGAAGCCTCTTCATCATCCAGGTCCATGTGCCATGCACAAAATTATACTCCTTCGTTCCTAAATATTTGTCTTTTTTACAAATTTCAAACGGGCATATTTTAGAGTGTAGATTCACTCATTTTTCTTCGTATGTGTACTCCCTCCGTTCCTAAATATTCTATTCGTCTTAACAGAGATTTCAACAAGTGACTACATACGGAGCAAAATGAGTGAATCTACACTCTAAAATATGTCTATATACATCCGTATGTTCCAGTCCATTTGAAATCTCTAAAAAGACAAATATTTGAGTAGTCACTCATTGAAATCTCTAGAAAGACAAATACTCCGGAGTATATTTAAGAACCGAGGGGGTAGTGCACAACCGCATGGGGGACTCAGCCCGGTCGTTGCGCCACATTAATAGTGAGTAATGAGCAGTCAAATCATAAGCCCCACCTCTCCCACTGTAAGTTTCTCTGAAGAAGCAACCATCAATACGCTCTTCTTTGAATCCGCTCATACTACTCCATCCGTCACTGTTTATACAGCGCGCTTCAAAAAAAGAAAAAAAATCTGTGGGACCAAGGCGACTAGCGATTGGCCTGAAAAATAGCATTGGTAGTTATAGCACGGCGTCTATTACTAGAGGGAATAGTGCGTACACACATGCATGCAGTGCTTCCACCCCGGGTACACACATGCATGCACTCCGTAGTAGTAGAGTACATGGAGAGAAAATTGTGGACTTGATTGCGGTTACCACGCACTAATTAATTGAGCATTATACCAAACACGTCTAAAGTCTCTCTGGTGGTGGAAATGCATTGAGAGAAATGCATCATAATTAAGCGCTCCCTGTAAACTATGACGGAGGGTGGAGTAGTATGAAGGTGCAAAACCAAGTACGCGTACTATTGCGCTTGGCTCTTCGCCCCTTCGTGAAGTCGAACAATGATGATACTCCGCATGTTGGGTACTACAGTGTATGCCTCTGACAATCTGAGACCGAATGGACTGATGCATGTCCACCGAGGGTAGGTTGCATTAGTCAAAAGGAGTAAGCGAGCTTCACCTTGTCCTGCAAGCTTCTCCACATTCTGTGAGTTGACGGGACACACCAAAAAGTAGTGCTAGTCCATACTCCCTCCTTTCCGGTTAATATGGCTTAATCTTTTTTGCAGGTAAATGAGAGAGTTTTATTCATATATAAGCATTCTTAGGACGATCAGCCAAGACACTGGTCACTAGGAAGCGAGGTACCCCACAAAAAAAGAAGTAGGAAGCGAGGTGTTTCATTAAGCCAGCTCTCGGCCACATTCAAAGTGCAGCAAGCACGGTTCGCACGAAGATGCACCACAAAGTTTGCTGACCTGTTTACATGTTGAATAACAAAAAAAGAGGAAATATTACTGAGCGCTACTATTTGTAACAGGATATGAGCCAGAATTAAGCGAGAATTGTGGCGAGTGTTCCATGCAATCAACTTCCATTATCACATGCGAGAACCCTCGAAGAGAACCAAATGTGTTGAAGATTGCTTTATCACATTTTAAAATTATAATAAGAGTGCAGACACTCCTCCATCCAGTTCCTAGTACTAGTATAGTACGTACCTTTATGGACTATAGTAGTAGTACTAGTAAACTTTGCGCTTGGCTGTTCGGGAAGTCGAACAATAATAGCACTAGTAGTATAGTGTATGCTTCTGGCAAATTGACAACGAATTAACCGTTGCACGTCCACCGCCTGAGCGAGGGAAAGCTTGCATTAGTCAAAAGTTTCTCCTTGTCCTGCGTGCCACCGTGCGCAATCTTCTCCCGCCCTGCAACCTTCTCCTCGTTCGGCAAGTTGACGGGACACAGCAAAGTAATGCTAGTCCATGCTGCCTCCTCCGATTAATATGGCTTAATTTCAAATGAGATAAATACACTGTCTGTCACTGTATATTTGTAAAAATACGGCCAGTGGACTTCATAATACGCTCATTGTGCTCAATATATATATATATATATATATTCCGGTGTTCATACGGTCACTAGCTCACCCTGACTGAGTATGTGTGTGCATGCACATGTAGGTTGAGCACTTGAGCGTGACCGTGTGTGTTCCATCGTGTGCTCGAACATGCATGCATTAGGGCATCGCGCGCGTTTTTCCGTCCATGTGTACGTGTGACTGTTGCATACACGTAGGGGGAGTACGTGTAGGGGCCACTAAGGAGCAGTCAAATCACACAGTAAGTTAGTCGGAAGAAGCAACCATCATTTCACTCTTGAATGGCACGTACGGAATATAAAATGGTTGATACGGAGAGAAAAAGAAAACCACTATATATACACTAGCAGGAGCCTAAGCTACAAGCCTGCTTGCTTAGGTTGCTCTCTTCACAAGCATAGAATGACGGGCCTGATCCCGCATCTGGGGGAAGGGAACAATGTTCTACGTAGACGCGGTCGACATCGGCGAGGGACAAAACCCACAGTCGGTGCGTCCCAATCGGGGGTCACCGCGGTATGGCCGATGACGCGTCCCAACCGCCGTTCTAGCTATAGCCCGACGTCCCAGGTAGTCCATCTTCCTTTTGGAGCCAGCTTGCTCCACTGCCGTAGCTCCATCTCCATGTCGATCTTTCTCTACTTCTACCGGTTTCTATTTGTGATGAGTTTATGTCTCATGAACTAGTGCCAGTACTATTATTCTAATCACACTTCTTCAATATCTTCGCCATCAGGGATGCTCAGGTAGATTTTAGTGGAACTGCACAAAAGCATCGTATGATCCGAGGGTGCCAGCCATCTTTCCTTATCGACATGGAAAGTGCTATGGAACAAGAGGTACCAGAAGGTGGAGAACCAAAGAGTGCTACTTCTATTGTTGCTGACATTCTCACTAAAGAATCTCCCTCTAGCACATTCCTTTGACAGGTTCTACCTGTCCAGGAAATTAAATCATGTTTAGGGTTTATGGTTTAAGTCGTAGTGACCCCATTAGTAGTTTTTCTATCGTACACGCTCTCACAACTTTTTTCTTTAGTTGTGAAGTAAATATTGGCTATGATCTGTGAATCATTGAGATGCATCAGCATGCGTGTTAGTTTTCCTTTGTATTTGATGGAATGTTGTAACGGGGCAACCTTGGAATAGGAATGAAAATGGAGTGGAAAAGTTTCTGTTTTTCCGGAGAAAAAATGGAAACGGAGAGAAACCAACGTTCGTTTCGTTGGATCGCGCCATCGAGCTAAACCAACATTTAAATCACGTCTGTCGTGTTCGTGTCTCGCCCTCCTCCACGGTTCGACCCCACACGGTCGCTCGACATGCCACTCACCGCAAACCGAGTAGTATACGATAACTTTCCCACCTGCTTGTCGATGGATCGCGCCATGGAGTACTAGCACTACTGGAAGAGATTGACGAGTTGGGGGAGGACAGCTAGCTGTAGCACGGACTCCCAAGAACTTACTACTGGAAGAGATCGCGCATGTTGTAGCCGGCTATTGCGATCTTTGAACACGGAGCAGCCGCGTGCACCCGGAAGCGGCACGGGCGATGCTCTCTCGGCCGGCGCGCCGCAATCAATGTCGGCGCCAGTGAGAGGTCGCGTCCGCTTTGGCCGGGTATGAATGCGGCACTGACCGTTTCAGGCGGGAAGCACGCGCAGGTGATGAAGAGGGTTCGGGTTGGTTAGGACCGGCCGTGGCAGCGGTCTAGACATGCGCAAACAAGAGATGTTGTACGTTAATATTGTTATGTATATAATTAACAACGTAAATAATGTTCCAGTTGGACAAATATGATTGGAGGTGGAGATGGAAATGAAATTTTACGTAAACACGGATATGCATGTCTATGTCTATGTGTGTGTGCGCAATGACTCTCGCGACCTGGAAGCGAGGGCGTGTTTTTGATTGAGTTTTCTTTCTTGGTACGTTAGAAAATCAGTTTGTCTAATTCACATCTAGATGTTATTTAAGGATATCACATCTAAGCTCCCACAAGTATATAATGTGGCAACAAGAAACAAAAAAACAAGGAAAAGACCACAAACAAAGTGGACATCAACTTATATGTGACATAACTATGTCACATCTAGATGTGTCGTAGACAGACCCTAAAATAATTGTCCGCCAGTTTTCGTTTCTTTTTTCCAGGAACGCGCGTATTCTATTTAAAACCACTGCTATGGAGAGATTTTTTGACTCCATTATAGCCTCTTGTTTGATAGAGTTTCTCGCATCTCGCTCTCTCACCCTCTCCATATCAAAACAAGATGACAGTGTCCACTCTATCTCTCTCCTCACCGGTGGTCACAGATCCGGCCGAATCCCGTCCGCTGCGGGAGGTGAGGAGGTGCAGCGTTGACGTTGTCGCTGTCAGCAACGGAGGAAGCCGATGCACACCGTCCTCTCGGAGCCGGCGCTGGTGCGGACGAAGATCCTTCGCGTCCTTGTTCGCTACCGTCGTGTGGGCAGATCCTGCCCGCCCGCCTAAACGACATCTCGCCCACCTGAGGTATAACTTCTTGTACTGGTCCAGCTCCCCAGATCGCTGCGTGCGGGTTTTCTTCTATGCGACTACTCCCCAGCTCCCCATGCATAGTAGCTAGGGTTTGTCGGCTGGTCCAACATCACCTACTAGTACTATTATAGAGGAAATGCCACTCAAAAAGTTGTCCTGATTTATGCCTCGGTGGAGGTATACATGTTGTTTCGACAAAAAGTACATGGTGGTTGTGCGGTCATTGTCCATATGGTGGAAGTACTATCACTGGTTAAATGAAGAAATGCTTTTTTTCTCGGGTATCCTGGTTTAGTTCCCATCAAGATAATTATGATGGTTCTGTTTGTTGGTGTATTTTTCATTAATTCTTATTGACAATTGAGATGTTGTTGCTAACCCTTTTTTATATTTTTGGAAACAACGACGCGCGTCTCCATACCCGGGCATGTCTTCCTCAATTTTAGTGGAACTGCACAAAATTGGATGGTCATTGTTGATGGTCATTGTTGTTCCGCCTCGCTGTCCTTTGCCACGTGGTTCTTCCTTCCTCGAGCTTTATTACTGAGAAGAAACATACCCCAGTGATGACTTGTCGAACTTCTTAGGTGCCTCACCCAAACTTGATGCCAAATGGATGATGCCAAATTTTCGCTAGGGTTTTACGACAGGTGGGCATGGTTGCGCCTCATGGTTGCGTCGACTGGTGAAGCTGATCGATTTTCGACGAAAAACAAGCTGTCTTCCATCAGTGCTCTTTGCTTGTTACGCACAAAGATGATATCCTTCGTCAGTTCACCTTGGTTGCGTTGGAGACGCAGTCGTCTTTCACGTTGGTGCAATTTTTGCTAGGGTTTATGACAGGTGGGCCCATAATGTGGCTGGCTCACCTGTCATACAGCCAAAAGAAGGTGCAGTGAAGGCACCGGAGCTCAGTCCATACTACAGTAGTATATATATAAGCGGGAGCCGCAGCGCTTGTTCACTAGGGTTTGCACTCTCCACACGCTCGCCGCACTACATATATGTTACTCCCTCCATTCCGAATTACTACTTGTCTTAGATTTGTCTAGATACAGAGGTATCTAGCACTAAAATGAGTCTAGATACATTTGCTAGGGTTTCCTATATTCACAGTCTCTCACCCTCTCTTCACCAGATCTAAACAAGATTGCGTTGGCCTCTTGTCTCTCTCTCCCCCCTCACAACTTGTGAAGGAGGCGTCCGTATCCCATCGCACCGGGAAGAGGAGGAGGTGCAGCGTTCACTCTATCGCCTTCGGCGAGGGAGGCAATCCACTGCTGGCCGCGCTGTTCTCTTTCACCCAGTGCTTGTGCGGGAGGGCCACCGACCCCTTCTTCCTCGCTGCCGTACTTAGTGTGGGCAGATCCTGCCTCCCGCCGCACGCCTTGCCACATCCCGACGACCCTAAGGTATAAGTTTCTTTGAAACCGTCGTTGCTCTAGCTGCATGTGGATCTTTTTCGATCTATAGTCGAATCTAGGTCTTGGTTCAAAGAGGAAAGAAGGGTGCGGTGGGCTGGAGCAAGAATCTAGGACGTGGTTCAATGAGGAAAGGAGGGGCGGAAAGTAGTATAGACTGGCTATCCAGCCGCTTTGTAGGTCGAAAAGGGAAAAAGGGGGTAACCTAGTACACACATCTGTAAGGAACCGATCTCTTTGTTGAAAAGGGAAAGAAACTGGGGGGTCGGGTAGTTTGTGCATGACTAGATTTGCTGCCCTCACATAGGAAGAAGGTTCAAAGAGAACAAATATGGGACCAACGCATATATGTTGCTTGGCTGCATACTCTGCATCACCCATTTATACGTGTGGACGAACATGGTGCTGGCATGTCCCATGCAGCTATTTTGCCGTTGTTAATCTCAGAATTAACTACTAATCTGTTTTAAAAGAATTTCTCTGTTAATATGAATCAATGCAACCGTTTTAGAAATGCTACTGTCCTATACTTTGTTTTCCATCAAGATAAGGTAGATGCTTCTTTTTGTGGCCGCATGTTTCATCCTCCTTTATTGGCCAGTAATTGTTTTCTTTTTTGCCTCTTAAAATAGGGATATCTATTCAACTTGTTGCTATAGAAAACTTAAATGTCACACCAGCAACTTTGCTTGATTTCAGTGCAACTGCACAAAACTTGATTGGATTTCCTATTCATGTTGGTAGATTCGTATTTTATGTTGGTCGTCTCATGAAAGGTCAGTACAGGCCTTCATCCACATGATATTGCAGTGTGCTTTGAGATGTTGTGCTACTTGTATTGGTACTGTTTTAAATAAATGATGGATTGAAGCTATTGTATTGCAGTCTTTTCCCATTAAGTAGTGAACAAAAAAGGGACCAACCCAGACATGATGCTTGTTGCTTTGTTACAACAAATTCAGCATCACCCCCTTTATAAGTCAGTAATTGATGCCACTCTCAGAATTAACTACTGAATCTTATTTCAAAACTGCAACACTTGTTAGGGATTGGTGGGATTACCATTTTTGTGCCCGCATGTTTCATCCTCCTTTATTAGCCAGTAATTGATTCCTTTTTTGCCTCTGTTTATATAGGGATATCTATTCAACTTGTTGCTATTGTGACATTTTGCTTCACTACGCGAAACACTTTGCTTGATTTTAGTGCAACTGCACAAAACGAGATTGGATTTCCTATTCGTGTTGGCAGATTCGTACGTGATCTTGTGCGCGTCATGACAGGTTGGTACTTGCCTTCATCCACATGATCGTGTAGTGTGTTTTGAGATGCCGTGCTACTTGTATTGGTACTGTTTTAAATAAATGATGAATTGAAGCTATTGTATTGCAGTCTTTTCCCATTAAGTAGTGAACAAAAATGGGACCAACCCAGACATGAAGCTTGTTGCTTTGTTACAACAAATTTACCATCACCCCCTTTATAAGCTTTGTCGTTCTTTATACATGTTGAACAAGGCATCGTTAAGATAATGTCTCTTTCAATATGAATGAATCACACTGATGGAGAATTTCTACTCTCCTGCTTTGTTTCCCATTAAAATAAAGTAGATCAGTAGATGCTTTTCTTCTGGGAGTACAAGTCATCAACCATTATTTCTTAGTAATTGTTTCCCTTATACCTATTTTTGCTTACAGGGATATCAAAATTAAAGCTCGGTTTTATTCCGACTTCGATTTTACTTGAACTGCACAAAAGGAGCCAATGTGTAAGGCAAAATGCTGCATTACTAGGTCTAGTTGGTCGTTCCACTTTGCAGAAATAAGCAGTCACTGTTTGCGCTACATTACAGAAGGAATGACCGAGAAGCTTTACAAAGTATTATTAGACACCGGTGACATGACTAGTCTGCAGAGACCATTGGCAATTTAACAATACGTGGAGTGCCCTGGGCAAAAAGTGCCCAAACAAGTATAAAAGCTACGACAGGACTCCATGATCATAGGCATTACATATTTTGAATGGGAAAAGCTTGTCAAAGTTTAATCATTGATGTTAGCAAGAAGAAGTTAGTTTAATATATTGGAATTGGAAAACCTTGTCAAAATTTGCCCATTGATGTTAGCCAGAAGACATGCATTTGATATTTTTGAGTGGGACGCCCTTGCTGTGAGCAGCGTCGAGTGTTTTTTCCTATTCATGTGTTCAATTTAGAAGTAAATAGTTACTCTGCTGAGATATTCCTGTGTTAAGAGTTTGTTCTGAATATTGTCTATGTAATGCCAGGTCTTGTGTTTGATTGCAAAGTTGAGCTTGGAATGTTGTGGCATCCGGCATCACGAGCTGTTCACCGTACCTCCTGAGAATAATGCTTCGTATTGTTTTGCATGTTGATCTAATGCCAGTGATTTGCTTGTTAAGAAGATCATCCTCTTCTGTTGTTTCCGTGCTTAAGAAGTTCATCGTCTCATGTTTCATTCATAGCCTATACGACAAGTCAGGTAGGTTAGATGTGAAACCATACGATCTTCCAACCAACTCATGATATTAGGCCGTGATTGGATCGTCGTTTTCCAACCAAAACCTCTTGTAAAACATACGCTTGTAAATTAAAGCAGATGGTCTCGGGCGAAGGTGCTTGGTTGGTCGATTTCGACTAGTAAAATATCAGAAGTACTTTACACACGATAAAAACGTTGAACGACACTCGGACGATTGCTAATCCAGTCGTTAGCTGCTGTTTCAGCCTTGCCCATGGATGGCATGATACGCACGTCGTGCATGTATCGTCTGGTAATCTCGTCCATATAGCAGTGCTCGTAAAATATACACTGGTCTCTCAAATTACACGCGTAACCCGCCGGTTTTACTTACAGACCTCGGGCCCTCGGTTTCATTACGCCTGTATTTTACGTGTTGTTTTCGATGACGAGTAAATTACACTTGTATGTTAATACAGGTTTGAAATAAACCAGAGCTCCCAGGCGCGGCCTTACCGTTTCATGCTGTCTCAGTTTCACAAAGGTGCTCATAGGTGTCCGATGATCCTGGCTTCCTGAATGAGTAGCGGGCGCTGTATTAGACCATCCGTAGGGCCCGCGAGGCCCTCTCCATTGTCCTTCAAGTTGTTGCGCTCGCCGTGGCGCCGAGCATTGTTAACATCGTCAACGAACATGAGGGTTCAGGAGATGACTTTATTTTGACTAGATGACACTAGGGACCCACTAGGGCCATAGCCGTACGTACGCAAGTGCCTCCTTATTATGTACAACTATATTTTTTTTGCTTTCTCCTGGTTTCCTGACATCACGGTCCCACACCATTGTCAACCTATGTAGTCAATATAAATGAGAGAATTGCACAAGGTGCGGCCGACAGCTGGGACCAAGCAGCTCGAGCAGTATTTGTGTTTTTGAGGCGTGAGCACTGCAGAGTTTTTCTTGGCAATGATTTTGTTGTTGTTCAGAGGAGAGCAGGGTATTAACTGGGCGGGCTGTGGCCCGTCTAGCCCAGGCCAGATATCCAGCCCAGATACTAATTTTTTCAAGATGAAAATGGCTAGCCCAGCTATACGTCTTTTTGAGGAATACCCAGGCAAGGTCAACTTGTTATTCTCCGCCCCGCTGGGCTGCAAATCTTTCCTAGAAGGGATGCATTAGGCTTAATAGGAAAATGGGCTTTAAATAATAATAAATGGGATGTAATTATAAAAACTGGGCAGTAACTATAAAAAAATGCACCAAACACGAAATTAGTATATAAAATATTATTTATGGATTTTGAAAATCTTAAATTTTCATTGTTGCGCGCGTAATGTTTCGTTGGATTTTTACGTAATACAAACTTATAATTAATCTGACTACAAATTTCGGGATAAAAATATTTCGAAGCCCATCAAAATATGGGAAATTTTTTTGAATTCTGTCCTCAACGGTTGGTTGAAATTATTAATCATTGTCCTAGCTAGAAAATGGGCTGTACTTTTAACAAACTGTAAATGGGCTGTTGTAAATTCCATTAGAATTCCAAAATGGGATGTACATTCATAAAAAACGCAAATGGGCTATAAGTTCTCTGCCACACACTTGTGGGCCTACTAAGTGACGCGTCCCCTAAAAAAAAGTTGACGCGTATGCAAGGCTTTGCCAACTTATTATAGTCAACACACGGTTCTAGCAGCAGTGGCCGTTGGATGTCTATCCAACGGATGTCGTGCTTCTTCTTCAATCTCGGATATTCTTAGCTTCGGCCGCCCAAAAATGATTCCTCCCCCTGACATCTGGGGTGCACCGTTTCAGAGGCTGACCTATGGGCCTACCAAGTTGGAGCGTACCAAGGGCTTTGTCAACTTAGTCAATAATAAATGTTTCTAGCTTCAGTGACCGTACGATGTCCATCCAACAGCCGTAGTGCTTCTTCAACTTCTGGTCTTCTTGGTCCAGCCGCCCAAAGCAGCGCCGGTCGTGCCGCCTGCTCCTTCCTCCCGTGGCCGGCTGTGCTGCCGCGGAGGCCTCACCACCCCCATACTACTCCCACCGCTGGCCAGGCCATCCCTCCACTCACCCACACCCCCTGTTATTCTGCGGCGACGACAGCCTCACACTGCAGCCGAACCAATGAACCCTCGTACTCCTCTCCGCATGGGCTTCCACTGCTGCGTCTTCCCTGGCTCTGTGTCGTCCCCTTCCTAGACCTCGCCGTCGTCCAGACCACCGCCCTGGTGCTCTCGGCACGGCTTGGTCAACGTGGTCAATGACCGACTTCCATCGGAAGAGTACTGTACGTGGAGAGGCTGACAGCTGGGTCCAGGCGGCCACAAGGAAGTGCCTCCTTATTACGCGCAAAATAATTATTCCTCCACCTTACAGCAGGGACCCACCGGACGGGCCACCTTATTTCGTGAAAAAAACATTTCCCCCCTGACTGCTCGGACCCACCGGACGGGCCAGCGTATTTCGCGAAAAAAACGTTCCCCCCGCTGTCAGCTCGGACCCACCGGAAGTGCCTCCTTATTACGCACAAAAAAATGAATACACCCTCTGCTAGCTGGGACCCACCATGGTGGGAAGCTGACTTGTGGGCCTACTAAGTTGACTGGGATGGGGGCCTTTGTCAACTTTAGTCAATATGAACGATTCTAGCTCCAGTGACCGTACGATGTCCATCCAACGGCCGTAGTGCTTCTTCAACCTCTGTTCTTCTTGCTCCAGCCACCCAAAGCAGCGACGGTCGTGCCACATGCTCCTGCCTCCCGTGGCCAGCTGTGCTGCCGTAGAGGCCCCACCGCCCCCTACTATTCCCACCGCTGGCCAGGCCCTGCGGCGACGGCAGCCTCACACCGCAGCCAAACTAGTGAACCCTCGTACTCCTCTCCGTGCGGGCTTCCACTGTCGCGTCTTCCCCGGCTCACTGTCGTCCCCTTCCTAGGCCTCGCCGTCGTCCACCACCCTGGTGCTCTCGGTGCGGCGTGGTCAACGTGGTCAAGGAATGACTTCCATCAGACGTGGACTGTACGTGGAGAGGCTAACAGTTGGGGCCATGGCCGCAGCAAAGAAGTGCCTCCTTATTACGAGCAAAATAATTATTCCTCCACCTGACAGCAGGGACCCACCGGATGGGCCACCATATTTCGCGAAAAAAGCATTTCCCCCCTGACTGATGGGACCCACCAGCTACACCTTCGCACGCAAGGAAGTGCGTCCGGGAAAAAAACAAAACAATTTGCCCCCCTGACTGCTGGGACCCACCAGCTACACCTTCGCACGCAAGGAAGTGCCTGACAATCGGGACCCACCTGGTTGAAGCGTACGTAGTGTTGTCATTCTGGTCGCGGACGTGTACGTACATATATACTGGTTGATGTAGAGGCGCGCACGTGTCGTAGTAGAGGCGCGCACGTAGCATGTACACGTACGTACATCGGTCAGGGTGCAAGAAAGAAAATAAGGCCACGTATGTGTACATACGCGCGGGGTCTCGAACGCCTACTCGCGCATACGTATGGCGAGAGCTCATGTACATAGCTAGGTCAGAACGGAGAAACAGCGTCGTCGTCGTGTTCATGGGGAGGCAACGAAATGCTTCGTGTTCATGGGGAGGCAACGGAATGCGTCGTGTTCATCGGGAGGGCTTGGACGGAACAGGCGATGGAAACGAGGCCTGGCATACCGCAGAACAGAGGAAACACTATGATAAATTCTTCAAATATCCGAATTTTCTTTTTATAATGAAGTATATATGATCTCTATCCGTCTTTTACACCCACACAACCCTCTTATCTTTGTAGCTAGCGCTAACTTTCTCTTGTGCATGCACACGCCCGCATCCCTCTCACCCTCCCTCAGCATTCTCTAGCTCCATCGCGCAAATTCGTCTTTTCACTTTAGGTCATTCACCCACGGTGTGTGTAGGCCCCCCAGCTCCTTCTTTACTGCACACATCGATCGATATGCCTCTCTAGCCATGTGTGCTAGCACAAACACAAGTTTCCCCTCTTCTCTTGTCACCGTCCATGCCTCACTCCCACCACTCTTTTCATCGTTCTCCTACTCGCACACTCCTCCGCCTCGATATAGTATGCCTCTCGTACCACCTCCTACATGCATCCCTCTCTCTATCCTTCTTCTTGTGCCTCATTTGCTTCTAACACACATATGCATGTATACTGATCGATCTCCCAACATATACCTAGATCGACTTTAACTACCCCCCCATCGATCGACGTACCTCACAAGTTATGTCTCTCCTTTCTCTTACAAAGGGTGATTGATCTTCCTATGTAGTTACGTCTGCTTACCACGGCCACATCGTCCCCCCTCATCATTCGTGCATGCCTCCTGACCCGTCTCTCACACGCACGTGCACAGATAACAAGAAGCCATCTCCTCTCTTATTGATATTGCGGGCGTGCCCTCCATTTGTCTAGCAAGCCTATCCCACCATTTGTTAGAAGCAACTCCACTACCATCCCCTCCAACACTCTAGCTCTGTCTCTCTCCCAACCTTGTTCATCACCTGCACATATGCATGGATGCCGATCGATCTCCCTTAATACATGAGGCAGATCGATCTCCTTAATACATGAGGTAGGCTTCTCTACTCCTCCACACATATACCAGCCATTGTACCTCTATAGTTAATTGGGCCTCCCTCTTCCCCCACCACACACCGATAGTCGAGCGCTGCAGGTAGGTATCCATGCCACAGAGACAAACTGCACATGTCCCATCTCACATTCCAGTAGGCCAAACACTCTATATCTTTGACGTGGGCACACACAAATTTGATGGCACTCTTTATCGATCGCATGCGCACACACACACACACACATCATCCCTCTCTTCGATTCTATGGACACCTCAAGTTGATGATACCTCCACTATATATATGTTATATCCAGGCCTATTTCACACACATTGCATATGTTAAATTTTTTGATTGACCCCCCCCCCACAAAAAAACTCTCAAGAACCCACACACTATATCTATCTAGGTTTGTATCTCTCTCACACAACCCCACGCAGGTGGTGTACGTATACAAGAAGAGAATAGGTGCACCATGGACGTACTCACGCTTCGTGCCCAGCCACACCCGCGCGGCTACACGGTGGAGCTCATTTCTTTATGAAATGGCAGCCCACGTGCTAATTTGAATGCTTGTAGCGGTTGTTTACCTAGGGAGGTCGTGTACCATGCATGCACGAAACAAAGTTCGAGTTGACGTGTCGCCGCGTTATTTTTAAATAAAGTTATAGCGCTCAATGGCACATACACAGAATATAAAATGATTTTTATGGAGGAAAAGGTAGTCCGCTCTTCAGACTATCTCACAAAAGGCTCCGGTGGCCTCTCTCTCTCACTGTTGGTCACTGATCCGGACACATCCCGTCCGCCGGGGGAAAGGGAGTGCAGTGGCCTCTCTCTCTCTCTCTCTCTCACCATTGGTCACTGATCCGGCTGCATCCCGTCCGCCGGGGGAAAGGGAGTGCGGTGGCCTCTCTCTCTCACCGTTGGTCACTGATCCGGCCGCATCCCGTCCGCCGGGGGAAAGGGAGGAAGTGCATCATTTCTCCGTTCGACGGCACCGAGGTAGCATGTCCTGATCTGCGGTACACGCCGTTCTCTTTAACCAAGCTTCGGCGCGGCAGGGCCTACGCCACCTGCTGGCAGATACCGCCCGCGGCCGCTCACCTAGTTACATCCCGACGACCTCCAGGTATCCCCTCCGGCCTTGCTCCACTTCCTGTTTTCCCACGTTGCTGCATGTTGATCTTCCATAGTTCTTTGCCCAAAACATAGCTCGTCCGGCGTACTTTTCATATTGCATTCTCGTACTCACACCGTTTTAGACAAACACAACCGTGTTGTTATCTTCCCTTAGGACAAGGAATATGCTTCTTTTTTGTCGTTGCATGTGTCATCAAGTATTATTGGCCAGTAATTGTTTCCTTTCTACCTCTTTTTTACAAACAGGGCTATCCATTTCATGTCGTTGCTATTGCAACCTTTTGGTGAACTGCACAAATCACTTTTTTCTTAAGAGTGTTTTGTGCAGTTGTACTAAAATGTCACACGGGCAACGTCTCTACATTTTAGTGCGACTGCACAAAGGGAGATTGGTTTTGCTCTATCCTCCTCATCCAACTCTGAGCCTAATCTTCTCCAACTAGTTAGTCTTAAGAGAGACTGCAAAGGTGACCGGCTTCTATTTGTGTGTTTATTGTTTCATCAGCAGTCCTCTATTATCGTAATCACACTTGATATCTTTGGAACAGGGACGCTCAGCTCTATTTTAGTGGAACTACACAAAATGATCGGAATGTTGCATGCTCCAGACAGCTACTTTTTTTCCCAACATGCCTTGTTGATTTAGACAGAGCTGGGGGGCGTTGCTGCCAATGAAAGCATGGATCAATTTTAATTAAACACATTCTCACAACTTTGTCTTCAGTTGTGATGTAATTATTAGCTCTGGTCTGTTAATAATTAACATGCATTAGCAAGGAAGTTAGTTTTTTATTGTTTCCGAAAGAGCATCGATGGCAAGACACGCGAAACAAAAGCTGAAAGCTCACACCATTGTACAATTTCATGTCGCTGGAAAATTATTTGTATAGTACGTCAATTATGTAAACAAATGATGGAAGCTTGATAGCATTGCCAGAAGCCTCTTCATCATCCGGGTCCACGTGCCATGCACAAAATTATACTCCTTCGTTCCTAAATATTTGTCTTTTTACAAATTTCAAACGGGCATATTTTAGAGTGTAGATTCACTCATTTTTCTTCGTATGTGTACTCCCTCCGTTCCTAAATATTATATTCGTCTTAAAAGAGATTTCAACAAGTGACTACATACGGAGCAAAATGAGTGAATCTACACTCTAAAATATGTCTATATACATCCGTATGTTCCAGTCCATTTGAAATCTCTAAAAAGACAAATATTTGACTAGTCACTCATTGAAATCTCTAGAAAGACAAATACTCCGGAGTATATTTAAGAACCAAGGGGGTAGTGCACAACCGCATGGGGGACTCAGCCCGGTCGTTGCGCCGCATTAATAGTGAGTAATGAGCAGTCAAATCATAAGCCCCACCTTTCCCACTGTAAGTTTCTCTGAAGAAGCAACCATCAATACGCTCTTCTTCTAATCCGCTCATACTACTCCATCCGTCACTGTTTATATAACGCGCTTCAAAAATAGAAAAAAAATTGTGGGACCAAGGCGACTAGCGATCGGCCGGAAAAATAGCATTGGTAGTTATAGCACGGCGTCTATTACTAGAGGGAATAATGCGTACACACATGCATGCAGTGCTTCCACCCCGGGTACACACATGCATGCACTCCGTAGTAGTACAGTACATGGAGAGAAAATTGTGGACTTGATTGCGGTTACCACGCACTAATTAATTGAGCATTATACCAAACACGTCTAAAGTCTCTCCGGTGGTGGAAATGCATTGAGATAAATGCATCATAATTAAGCGCGCCCTGTAAACTGTGACAGAGGGTGGAGTAGTATGAAGGTGCAAAACCAAGTACGCATACTACTGCGCTTGGCTCTTCGCCCCTTCGTGAAGTCGGACAATGATGATACTCCGCATGTTGGGTACTACAGTGTATGCCTCTGACAATCCGACACCGAATGGACTGATGCATGTCCACCGAGGGTAGGTTGCATTAGTCAAAAGGCGTAAGCGAGCTTCACCTTGTCCTGCAAGCTTCTCCTCGTTCTGCGAGTTGACGGGACACACCAAAAAGTAGTGCTAGTCCATACTCCCTCCTTTCCGGTTAATATGGCTTAATCTTTTTTGCGGGTAAATGAGAGAGTTTTATTCATATATAAGCATTTTTAGGACGATCAGCCAAGACCGTGGTCACGAGGAAGCGAGGTACCCCACAAAAAGAAGTAGGAAGCGAGGTGTTTCATTAATCCAGCTCTCGGCCACATTCGAAGTGCAGCAAGCACAGTTCACACAAAGATGTGCCGCAAGGTTTGCTGACCTGTTTACATGTTGAATAACAAAAAAAGAGGAAATATTACTGAGTGCTACTATTTGTAACAGGATATGAGCCAGAATTAAGCGAGAATTGTGGTGAGTGTTCCATGCAATCAACTTCCATTATCACATGCGAGAACCCTCGAAGAGAACCAAATGTGTTGAAGATTGCTTTATCACATTTTAAAATTATAATAAGAGTGTAGACGCTCCTCCATCCAGTTCCTAGTACTAGTATAGTACGTACCTTTATGGACTATAGTAGTAGTACTAGTAAACTTTGCGCTTGGCTGTTCGGGAAGTCGAACAATAATAGCACTAGTAGTATAGTGTATGCTTCTGGCAATCTGACACCGTATTAACCGTTGCACGTCCACCCCCTGAGCGAGGGAGAGCTTGCATTAGTCAAAAGTTTCTCCTTGTCCTGCGAGCCACCGCGCGCAATCTTCTCCCGCCCTGCAACCTTCTCCTCTTCGGCAAGTTGACGGGACACATAAAAGTAATGCTAGTCCATGCTGCCTCCTCTCCGATTAATATGGCTTAATTTCAAATGAGATAAATACACTGTCTGTCACTGTATATTTGTAAAAATATGGCCAGTGGACTTCATAATACGCTCATTGCGCTCAATATATATACTATCCGGTGTTCATACGGTCACTAGCTCACCCTGACTGAGTATGTGTGTGCATGCACGTGTAGGTTGAGCACTTGAGCGTGACCGTGTGTGTTCCGTCGTGTGCTCGGACATGCATGCATTAGGGCGTCGCGCGCGTTTTTTCGTCCACGTGTACGTGTGACTGTTGCATACACGTAGGGGGAGTACGTGTAGGGGCCACTAAGGAGCAGTCAAATCACACAGTAAGTTAGTCGGAAGAAGCAACCATCATTTCACTCTTGAATGACACATACGGAATATAAAATGGTTGATATGGAGAGAAAAAGAAAACCACTATATATACACTAGCAGGAGCCTAAGCTACAAGCCTGCTTGCTTAGGTTGCTCTCTTCACAAGCATAGAATGACGGGCCTGATCCCGCATCTGGGGGAAGGGAACAATGTTCTACGTAGATGCGGTCGACATCGGCGAGGGAGAAAACCCACAGTCGGTGCATCCCAATCGGGGGTCACCGCGGTATGGGCCGATGACGCGTCCCAACCGCCGTTCTAGCTACAGCCCGACGTCCCAGGTAGTCCATCTTCCTTTTGGAGCCAGCTTGCTCCACTGCCATAGCTCGATCTCCATGTCGATCTTTCTCTACTTCTACCGGTTTCTATTTGTGATGAGTTTATGTCTCATGAACTAGTGCCAGTACTATTATTCTAATCACACTTCTTCAATATCTTCGCCATCAGGGATGCTCAGGTCGATTTTAGTGGAACTGCACAAAAGCATCGTATGATCCGAGGGTGCCAGCCGTCTTTCCTTATCGACATGGAAAGTGCTATGGAACAAGAGGTACCAGAAGGTGGAGAACCAAAGAGTGCTACTTCTATTGTTGCTGACATTCTCACTAAAGAATCTCCCTCTAGCACATTCCTTTGACAGGTTCTACCTGTCCAGGAAATTAAATCATGTTTAGGGTTTATGGTTTAAGTCGTAGTGACCCCATCAGTAGTTTTTCTATCGTACACGCTCTCACAACTTTTTTCTTTAGTTGTGAAGTAAATATTGGCTATGATCTGTGAATCATTGAGATGCATCAGCATGCGTGTTAGTTTTCCTTTGTATTTGATGGAATGTTGTAACGGGGCAGCCTTGGAATAGGAATGAAAATGGAGTGGAAAAGTTTCCATTTTTTCGGAGAAAAAATGGAAACGGAGAGAAACCAACGTTTCGTTTCGTTGGATCGCGCCATCGAGCAAAACCAAAATTTAAATCATGTCTATCATTTTCGTGTCTCACCCTCCTCCACGCCTCGACCCCACTAGGTCACTCGACATGCCACTCATTGCAAACCGAGTAGTATACCATAACTTTCCCGCCTGCTTGTCGATGGATCGCGCCGTGGAGTACTAGCACTACTGGAAGAGATTGACGAGTTGGGGGAGGACAGCTAGCTGTAGCACGGACTCCCAAGAACTTACTACTGGAAGAGATCGCGCATGTTGTAGCCGGCTATTGCGATCATTGAACACGGAGCAGCCATGTGCACCCGGAAGCGGCGCGGGCGATGCTCTCTCGGCCGGCGCGCCGCAATCAATGCCGGCGCCAGTGAGAGGTCGCGTCCGCTCTGGCCGGGCATGAATGCGGCACTGACCGTTTCGGGCGGGTAGCACGCGCGGGTGATGAAGAGGGTTCGGGTTGGTTAGGACCGGCCGTGGCAGCGGTCCAGACATGCGCAAACAAGAGATGTTGTACGTTAATATTGCTGCGTATATAATTAACAACGTAAATAATGTGCCAGTTGGACAAATATGATTGGAGATGGAGATGGAAATGGAATTTTACGTAAACACGGATATGCATGTCTATGTCTATGTGTGTGTGCGCGACGACTCTCACGGCCTGGAAGCGAGGGCGTGTTTTTGATTGAGTTTTCTTTCTTGGTACGTTAGAAAATCAGTTTGTCTAATTCACATCTAGATCTTATTTAAGGATATCACATCTAAGCTCCCACAAGTATATAATGTAGCAACAAGAAACAAAAAAACAAGGAAAAGACCACAAACAGAGTGGACATCAACTTATATGTGACATAACTATGTCACATCTAGATGTGTCGTAGACAGACCCTAAAAAAACCACTGTTCGTTTCTTTTTTTCGGGAACGCGCGTATTCTATTTAAAACCACTGCTATGGAGAGATTTTTTTACTCCATTATAGCCTCTTGTTTGATAGAGTTTCTCACGTCTCGCTCTCTCACCCTCTCCATATCAAAACAAGATGACAGTGTCCACTCTATCTCTCTCCTCAACGGTGGTCACAGATCCGGCCGAATCCCGTCCGCTGCGGGAGGTGAGGAGGTGCACCGTTGACGTTGTCGCCGTCGGCGACGGAGGAAGCCGATGCAGACCGTCCTCTCGGAGCCGGCGCTGGTGCGGACGAAGATCCTCCGCGCCCTTGTTTGCTACCATCGTGTGGGAAGATCCTGCCCGCCCGCCTAAACGACATCTCGCCCACCTGAGGTATAACTTCTTGTACTGGTCCAGCTCCCCAGATTGCTGCGTGTGGGTTTTCTTCTATGCGACTACTCCCCAGCTCCCCATGCATAGTAGCTAGGGTTTGTCGGCTGGTCCAACATCACCTACCAGTACTATTATAGAGGAAATGCCACTCAAAAAGTTGTCCTGATTTATGCCTCGGTGGAGGTATACATATTGTTTCGACAAAAAGTACATGGTGGTTGTGCGGTCGGTGTCCATATGGTGGTAGTACTATCACTGGTTAAATGAAGAAATGCTTTTTTTCTCAGGTATCCTGGTTTAGTTCCCATCAAGATAATTATGATGGTTCTGTTTGTTGGTGTATTTTTCATTAATTCTTATTGACAATTGAGATGTCGTTGCTAACCCTTTTTTATATTTTTGGAAACAACGATGCGCGTCTCCATACCCGGGCATGTCTTCCTCAATTTTAGTGGAACTGCATAAAATTGGATGGCCATTGTTGTTCCACCTCACTGTCCTCTGCCACGTGGTTCTTCCTTCCTCGAGCTTTATTACTGAGAAGAAACATACCACAGTGAGGATTTGTCGAACTTCTTTGGTGCCTCACCCAAACTTGATGCCAAATGGATGATGCCAAATTTTCGCTAGGGTTTTACGACAGGTGGGCATGGTTGCGCCTCATGGTTGCGTTGGCTGGTGAGCTGATCGATTTTCGACGAAAAACAAGCTGTCTTCCATCAGTGCTCTTTGCGTGTTACGCACAAAGATGATATCCTTCGTCAGTTCACCTTGGTTGCGTTGGAGACGCAGTCGTCTTTCACGTTGGTGCAATTTTCGCTAGGATTTTACGACAGGTAGGCCCAAAATGTGGCTGGCTCACCTGTCATACAGCCAAAAGCAGGTGAAGTGAAGGCACTGGAGCTCAGTCCGTACTACAGTAGTATATATATAAGCAGGAGCCTCGCGCTTGTTCACTAGGGTTTGCACTCTCCACACGCTCGCCGCACTACATATATGTTACTCCCTCCGTTCCGAATTACTACTTGTCTTAGATTTGTCTAGATACAGAGGTATCTAGCACTAAAATGAGTCTAGATACATTTGCTAGGGTTTCCTATATTCACAGTCTCTCACCCTCTCTTCACCAGATCTAAACAAGATTGCGTTGGCCTCTTGTCTCTCTCTCCCCCCTCACAGCTGGTGAAGGAGGCGTCCGTATCCCATCGCACCGGGAAGGGGAGGAGGTGCAGCGTTCACTCTATCGCCTTCGGCGAGGGAGGCAATCCACAGTCGGTCGCGCTGTTCTCTTTGACCCAGTGCTTGTGCGGGAGGGCCACCGACCCCTTCTTCCACGCTGCCGTACTTAGTGTGGGCAGATCCGGCCTCCCGCCGCACGCCTTGCCACATCCCGATGACCCTAAGGTATAAGTTTCTTTGAAACCGTCGTTGCTCTAGCTGCATGTGGATCTTTTTCGATCTATAGTCGAATCTAGGTCTTGGTTCAAAGAGGAAAGAAGGGTGCGGTGGGCTGGAGCAAGAATCTAGGACGTGGTTCAATGAGGAAAGGAGGGGCGGAAAGTAGTATAGACTGGCTATCCAGCCGCTTTGTAGGTCTAAAAGGGAAAAATGGGGTAACCTAGTACACACATCTATAAGGAACCGATCTCTTTGTTGAAAAGGGAAAGAAACTGGGGGGTCGGGTAGTTTGTGCACGACTAGATTTGCTGCCCTCACATAGGAAGAAGGTTCAAAGAGAACAAATATGGGACCAGCGCATATATGTTGCTTGGCTACATACTCTACATCACCCATTTATACGTGTGGACGAACATGGTGCTGGCATGTCCCATGCAGCTATTTTGCTGTTGTTAATCTCAGAATTAACTATTGATCTGTTTTAAAAGAATTTCTTTGTTAATATGAATCAATGCAACCATTTTAGAAATGGTACTGTCCTATACTTTGTTTTCCATCAAGATAAGGTAGATGCTTCTTTTTGTGGCCACATGTTTCATCCTCCTTTATTGGCCAGTAATTGTTTTCTTTTTTGCCTCTTAAAATAGGGATATCTATTCAACTTGTTGCTATAGAAAACTTAAATGTCACACCAGAAACTTTGCTTGATTTCAGTGCAACTGCACAAAACTTGATTGGATTTCCTATTCATGTTGGTAGATTCATATTTTATGTTGGTCGTCTCATGAAAGGTCAGTACAGGCCTTCATCCACATGATATTGCAGTGTGCTTTGAGATGTTGTGCTACTTGTATTGGTACTGTTTTAAATAAATGATGAATTGAAGCTATTGTATTGCTGTCTTTTCCCATTAAGTAGTGAACAAAAATGGGACCAACCCAGACATGATGCTTGTTGCTTTGTTAAAACAAATTCAGCATCACCCCCTTTATAAGCCAGTAATTGACCCCACTCTCAGAATTAACTACTGAATGTTATTTCAAAACTGCAACACTTGTTAGGGATTGGTGGGATTACCATTTTTGTGGCCGCATGTTTCATCCTCCTTTATTAGCTAGTAATTGATTCCTTTTTTGCCTCTGTTTATACAGGGATATCTATTCAACTTGTTGCTATTATGACATTTTGCTTCACTACGCGAAAGACTTTGCTTGATTTCAGTGCAACTGCACAAAACGAGATTGGATTTCCTATTCGTGTTGGCAGATTCATACGTGATCTTGTGTGCGTCATGACAGGTTGGTACTTTCCTTCATCCACATGATCGTGCAGTGTGTTTTGAGATGCTGTGCTACTTGTATTGGTACTGTTTTAAATAAATGATGAATTGAAGCTATTGTATTGCAGTCTTTTCCCATTAGGTAGTGAACAAAAATGGGACCAACCCAGACATGAAGCTTGTTGCTTTGTTACAACAAATTCAGCATCACCCCCTTTATAAGCTTTGTCGTTCTTTATACATGTTGAAACAAGGCATCGTTAAGATAATGTCTCAGTCAATATGAATGAATCACACTGATGGAGAATTTCTACTCTCCTGCTTTGTTTCCCATTAAGATAAAGTAGATCAGTAGATGCTTTTCTTCCAAGAGTACAAGTCATCAACCATTATTTCTTAGTAATTGCTTCCCTTATACCTATTGTTGCTTACAGGGATATCAAAATTAAAGCTCGGTTTCATTCCGACTTCGATTTTAGTTGAAGTGTCTAATAATGCTGCATTACTGGGTCTAGTTCATCGTTCCACTTTGTAGAAAGAAGCATTCACTATTTGCGCTACATTACAGAAGGAATGACCGAGAAGCTTTACAAAGTATTATTAGACACCGGTGACATGACTAGTCTGCAGACACCATTGGCAATTTAACAATACATGGAGTGCCCTGGGCAAAAAGTGCCCAAACAAGTATAAAAGCTACGACAGGACTCCACGATCATAGGCATTACATATTTTGAATGGGAAAAGCTTGTCAAAGTTTAATCATTCATGTTAGCAAGAAGACGTTAGTTTAATATATTGGAATTGGAAAACCTTGTCAAAATTTTCTCATTGATGTTAGCTAGAAGACATGCATTTGATATTTTTGAGTGGGACGCCCTTGCTGTGAGCAGCATCGAGTGTTTTTTCCTATTCCTGTGTTCAGTTTAGAAGTAAATAGTTACTCTGCTGAGATATTCCTGTGTTAAGAGTTTGTTCTGAATATTGTCTATGTAATGCCAGGCCTTGTGTTTGATTGCAAAGTTGAGCTTGGAATGTTGTGGCATGCGGCATCACGAGATGTTCACCGTACCTCCTGTGAATAATGCTTCGTATTGTTTTGCATGTCGATCTAATGTCAGTGATTTGCTTGTTAAGAAGATCATCCTCTTCTGTTGTTTTCGTGCTTAAGAAGTTCATCGTCTGATGTTTCATTCATATCCTATACGACAAGTCGGGTAGGTTAGACGTGAAACCATATGATCTTCCAAGCAACTCATGATATTAGGCCGTGATTGGATCATCGTTTTCCAAACAAAACCGCTTGTAAAACTAACGCTTGTAAATTAAAGCAGATGGTCTCGGGCGAAGGTGCTTGGTTGGTCGATTTCGACTAGTAAAATATCAGAAGTACTTGACACACGATAAAAACGCTGAACGACACTCGGACGATTGCTAATCCAGCCGTTAGCTATTGTTTCAGCCTTTCCCATGGATGGCATGATACGCACGTCGTGCATGTATCGTCTGGTAATGTCGTCCATATAGCAGTGCTCGTAAAATATACACTGGTCTCTCAAATTACACGCGTAACCCGCCGGTTTTACTTATAGACCTCGGGCACTCGGTTTCATTACGCCTGTATTTTACGCGTTGTTTTCAATGACGAGTAAATTACACTTGTATGTTAATACAGGTTTGAAATAAACCAGAGCTCCCAAGCGCGGCCTTACCGTTTCATGCCGTCTCAGTTTCTTGAAGGTGCTCATAGGTGTCCAATGATCCTGGCTTCCTGAATGAGTAGCGGGCGCTGTATCAGACCATCCGTAGGGCCCGCAAGGCCCTCTCCGTTGTCCTTTAAGTTGTTGCGCTCGCCGTGGCGCCGAGCATTGTTAACATCGTCAACGAACATGAGGATTCCGGAGATGACTTTATTTTGACTAGATGACACTAGGGACCCACTAGGGCCATAGCCGTATGTACGCAAGTGCCTCCTTATTATGTACAACTATATTTTTTTGCTTTCTCCTGGTTTCCTGACATCACGGTCCCACACCATTATCAACCTATGTAGTCAATATAAACGAGAGAATTGCACATGGTGCGGCCGACAACTGGGACCAAGCAGCTCGAGCAGTATTTGTGTTTTTGAGGCGTGAGCACTGTAGAGTTTTTTCTTGGCGATGATTTCGTTGTTGTTCAGAGGAGAGCAGGGTATTAACTGTGCGGGCTGTGGCCCGTCTAGCCCAGGCCAGATATCCAGCCCAGATACTAATTTTTTCAAGATGAAAATGGCTAGCCCAGCTATACGTCTTTTTGAGGAATACCCAGGCAAGGTCAACTTGTTATTCTCCGCCCCGCTGGGCTGCAAATCTTTCCTAGGAGGGATGCATTAGGCTTAATAGGAAAATGGGCTTTGAATAATAATAAATGGGATGTAATTATAAAAACTGGGCAGTAACTATAAAAAAATGCACCAAACACGAAATTAGTATATAAAATATTATTTATGGATTTTGAAAATCTTAAATTTTCATTGTTGCGCGCGTAATGTTTCGTTGGATTTTTACGTAATACAAATTTATAATTAATATGACTAGAAATTTCCAGATACAAATATTTTGAAGCCCATCAAAATGTGGGAAATTTTATTGAATTCTGTCTTCAACGGTTGGTTGAAATTATTAATCATTGCCCTAGCTAGAAAATGGGTTGTACTTTTAACAAACTGTAAATGGGTTGTTGTAAATTCCATTAGAATTCCAAAATGGGATGTACATTCTTACAAAACGCAAATGGGCTATAAGTTCTCTGCCACACACTTGTGGGCCTACTAAGTGACGCGTCCCCTAAAAAAATAAGTTGACGCGTATGCAAGGCTTTGCCAACTTATTATAGTCAACACATGGTTCTAGCAGCAGTGGCCATTGGATGTCTATCCAACGGATGTCGTGCTTCTTCTTCAATCTCGGATATTCTTAGCTTCGGCCGCCCAAAAAATGATTCCTCCCCCTGACATCTGGGGTGCACCGTTTCGGAGGCTGACCTGTGGGCCTACTAAGTTGGAGCGTACCAAGGGCTTTGTCAACTTAGTCAATAATAAACGTTTCTAGCTTCAGTGACCGTACGATGTCCATCCAACGGCCGTAGTGCTTCTTCAACTTCTGGTCTTCTTGGTCCAGCCACCCAAAGCAGCGCCGGTCGTGCCGCCTGCTCCTGCCTCCCGTGGCCGGCTGTGCTGCCGCGGAGGCCTCACCGGCCCCATACTACTCCCACCGCTGGCCAGGCCATCCCTCCACTCACCCACACCGCCTGTTATTCTGCGGTGACGACAGCCTCACACCGCAGCCGAACCAGTGAACCCTCATACTCCTCTCCGCGCGGGCTTCCACTGCTGCGTCTTCCCTGGCTCCGCGTCGTCCCCTTCCTAGGCATCGCCGTCATCCAGACCACCGCCTTGGTGCTCTCGGCGCGGCGTGGTCAACATGGTCAATGACCGACTTCCATCAGAAGAGTACTGTACGTGGAGAGGCTGACAGCTGGGTCCAGGCGGCCGCAAGGAAGTGCCTCCTTATTACGTGCAAAATAATTATTCCTCCACCTTATAGCAGGGACCCACCGGATGGGCCACCTTATTTTGCGAAAAAAACATTTCCCCCCTGACTGCTCGGACCCACCGGACGGGCCAGCGTATTTCGCGAAAAAACGTTCCCCCCGCTGTCAGCTCGGACCCACCGGAAGTGCCTCCTTATTACGCACAAAAAAATGAATACACCCTCTACTAGCTGGGACCCACCATGGTGGGAGGCTGACTTGTAGGCCTACTAAGTTGACTGGGACGGGGGCCTTTGTAAACTTGAGTCAATATGAACGATTCTAGCTCCAGTGACCGTACGATGTCCATCCAACGGCCGTAGTGCTTCTTCAACCTCTGTTCTTCTTGCTCCAGCCGCCCAAAGCAGCGCCGGTCGTGCCGCATGCTCCTGCCTCCCATGGCCAGCTGTGCTGCCGCAGAGGCCTCACCGCCCCTACTATTCCCACCGCTGGCCAGGGCCTGCCGCGACGGCAGCCTCACACCGCAGCCGAACTAGTGAACCCTCGTACTCCTCTCCGCGCGGGCTTCCACTGTCGCGTCTTCCCTGGCTCACTGTCGTCCCCTTCCTAGGCCTCGCCGTCGTCCACCGCCCTGGTGCTCTCGGTGCGGCGTGGTCAACGTGGTCAAGGAATGACTTCCATCAGACGTGGACTGTACGTGGAGAGGCTGACAGTTGGGTCCATGGCCGCATCAAGGAAGTGCCTCCTTATTACGAGCAAAATATGTATTCCTCCACCTGACAGCGGGGACCCACCGGACGGACCACCGTATTTCGCGAAAAAAGCATTCCCCCCTGACTGATGGGACCCACCAGCTACACCTTCGCATGCAAGGAAGTGCGTCCGGGAAAAAAACAAAACGATTTGCCCCCCTGACTGCTGGGACCCACCAGCTACATCTTCGCACGCAAGGAAGTGCCTGACAGTCGGGACCCACCTGGTCGAAGCGTACGTAGTGTTGTCATTCTGGTCGTGTACGTGTACGTACATATATACTGGTTGATGTAGAGGCGCGCATGTGTCGTAGTAGAGGCGCGCACGTAGCATGTACATGTACGTACATCGGTCAAGGTGCAAGAAAGAAAATACGGCCACGTATGTGTACATACGGGCGGGGTCTCGAACGCCTACTCGCGCATACGTACGGCGAGAGCTCATGTACATGGCTGGGTCGGAACGGAGAAACAGCTTCGTCGTCGTGTTCATGGGGAGGTAACGGAATGCGTCGTGTTCATGGGGAGGCAACGGAATGCGTCGTGTTCATCGGGAGGGCTTGGACGGAACAAGCAATGGAAACGAGGCCTGGCATACCGCAGAACGGAGGAAACGGCCTTGTGTTCGACCGGCCACGTTCGAAACGGGATCCTGTTCATCGAGAGGGGTCTGGCGTACCGCAAAACGGAGGAAACGGACCTCCTACGGTCGAAACGGGGGTCCTGTTCATTGGGAGGGGTGTGGCGTACCGCAAAACGGAGGAAATGGACTTGTGTTGGAGCGCTACGGTCAAAACGGGGGTCCTGTTCATCGGGAGGGGTGTGGAGTACCGCAAAATGGGACTCAACGGGATACTGTTCATCTCCACCATCGAACTCCTCCAGCCTCCACGGGCTCCTATTCATCCAGCCTCCATGGGCTCCTATTCATCCAGCCTCCACCGCGCGCTACTCCACCGGCTACTGTTCAACCAGCCCTCCACCGTCTACTGTTCATCCAGCCCTCCACACCACGGGGTCATGTTCAACCACCCCTTCACTGGCACCCCTCCACCGTCTACTGTTCA
>NC_057797.1:725104728-725190178 GCF_018294505.1 Triticum aestivum
ACCACGGGGTCCTGTTCATCCACACCTCCACGGGCACCCCTCCACCGTCTATTGTTCATCCAGCCCTCCACCACACCATGGGGTCCTGTTCATCCAGAGGCAACGCCACCGCTCACTGTTCATCGACCCTCCCCCCCCTCCCGCAATGCTCACTGTTCATCCCATCGATCGGCTTCAGTTAGCAGCAGTAGCGAAGGAATCGCTCGATCAGGTTCAGTTAACAGCCATCGATCGATCGCTCGGGTTCAGTAACGCGTAGCCTGCAGTGCAATCGCTCGGGTTCAGTTAGAGCCCAACGCCTCGCCCGGGTTCAGTTAGAGCCAACGCCTCGCACACACGCGCGTACGTGTACGAGAGAAACGCGCATCGCTTGGCCCCCGACCTCCCACCGTAACCGGGAACTCCCTGAAATTTTCCTCCCCTCGCTTCTACCACGGTTTTTTATGTCATGGACGGCCCAAAGAATGTCATGCAGCTGCGTCTTTGGCCCGCCTAGGACGAAAAGCCCATTTTCTGTCACGATTTTTTGTCATAGAAGTAGGAGCCCACCACATCTATGATGATACCGGGTTTTGTCACAATTATCGTCATAGAAGTGTCATATGTATGACAGAAAAAAAAATCGTTCGGCCCAAAATGTCACGGATGTGTCTTTTTTTTGTAGTGTAGGGAGCCGTTTCAGGCCTCGAAACCAAAAACCATCAATTAACCTTTACCTTGTTCCCATCACATTCGAAAGTACTAGTGCTACAATTAAGTGCAAGCCTGCTCACACCTACCAGTACGTACCAAACCTAAACGTGTTCCCACTATGCAGGTTTTAGTACTAGTGCTAGTACTTAGGTTATAAAAAGGGGAACTACCTAACCAAAAATTACTCTACCTTCCTCCTCATAAGTCCCGCTTCTTCGTCCGTCCTTGCCATGGCCGGTGTGCAGAGCTCTAGGTCGAGAACTACTCATAACAAGGGAGTGGCAACCAAGGCCACGGACAAAAAGAGGGCTCACCGCCACGCAAAGACCTCGAAAGATCTCTCACGGGCAGGCGATGGCTCCCAGGAGCGCAGTAGACGTGGAGGCGAACATGCCGAGCGGGCGGCACTGGAGTCATTATCCCTCGACGGCATGCCCGATCAGCTCAATAAGCACCTCAATAAGCAGAAGGAGTTCATCCACGGCTTGGTGGAGCTGCTGAAGGAGAGCCTCGACGACATGCCTGCTGAGCTCAATGAGCAGGGGGGTTGACCGCCGGCTTGGTGATGCTGCTGAAGAAGAGCATTGCCTCAGAGAAGAAGGTGACCAGCGAAATCCTGCTACTTCCGGAGGACAACGCGAAGCTCTGCCACGACCTCGACCTGCTGAAGGAGGAGAATGCCGGCAGGAAGAAGCTGCATGAGAATAGTAGTTCCTCGATGAAGATGTTGCAGGACCTCGTCATGGAACAGGAGGAGTTGGTGAAGCTCCGCATCGAGCACCCGGCTGCTGTCAAGGTACGTAATGCAGCCGTGGAACAGATGATGAAGGATCGCATTGAGAAATCCCACGTCATGGATACAATGATGAAGATGGCGGAGGAGACACGCAAGGAGATGGAGGTCATGTAGGCGATGAAGAAGCAGTTACGACTGTGTGGCCAGCAACCCTTCATGTAGTGAGAGCAGCGCCCCAGACTTGTGTGTGCGTCTTCCTTCTTTCTGGGGTGATAATCCTCCTTCTTCTTTTGCTCCTATGTTTCTTATTTTGCTTCGGGTGTTTCACCGCACGTGTCACCTTCTCTGCGAGGCATGAATAGAACGATGCCAATAGAACAATGCCTCTTGCTAGTAATATATAATAAGAGTAGAGAGTAGAGGATATGGCACTGGGCTGCCGTGTTTCGTGCTCCTCCGTCGTACTCCAGTGGAAAACTTGAGTATACCGCACGATTCTTTGCTCCTCCTTAGGTCGTCGGCACATTTATACGAGAAGTCAAATCACAAGGCCCCGCCTTCTAGCAGTAATGAGCCATCAAATCACAAAGGCCCTCGCCTCTCGTGAAAAGGACCAAGCTAGACTGCCCCTCCATCTAGCCTTTTTAAAAATGTATACATTCGTACAATAGTAGTAGTATCGATGGATTGCGCCATGGAGCAAAACTAACAAGGTGTTATTAAACAAAAAGGTGGTACATATAGAGAGCGCTCGTCGCCAAATTATGCATATACTATATGACACTGCCCACTATGAAGGTACTAGTAACATAGACTAGTAACTAGTCTATGCTACTCTCCACTATGACCAGCCAAAGTCGAGGCGCGAATACCAACGAGGGACTGGTTGTGTCTATACTTGGACAACAAACCCGACTGCATGCACACCAGGCAGACGAAGCTCGTGTTGTGTTGGTGCCATGTGCGGCCCACACATTCATCAGTCTTGCTATAAGTCACAATAGATGCTATATAGGTTCATCTTACATCAAGATCCGTGCAAAATTTTCTTTTCACATTTTTTCTCTCTCTTAAATCTCAGTCGAGTGAGACATTGCCACGCCATTAAACAGAGGCTCGGGCGCCATTAATGGACACCTTGGGAGAGAGGTGGACGACAGATGGAGGTCAAAGGGCTCGCACGCCTCTCGTACTCAAATAGCTACCCTGCATGACGCCTCCTAGCTAATAAAAAAGGGGACGCGTGGCGGCACTTAAATGGTAAATAGAACGCCCATGGTTTCAATAATACTTGTGTTTCTGATTGTAACGTGACAGCACTTGTTCCAAAATGACTTTGTTGATTGTTAATGTGTGCGCCTTCGTAAATCGGACAGCAAAATTACCACAACATGTTGGTGCCATGCCATGACACCAAGCCAAGTTTCATGATTTTCATGCGTGTTTCGGATTTACAGGAATTAAAAAACCAAGTTTATCAATGTTTTCAGCCGAGCCATGACGCCCAGATGTTTGAATTTCATTCCCATTTCTGGCATGGGACATACAAATTTACCCGAGGACACACATGTGATTTTCCAACCAGCTTTGGTGCACTGGAGCATGTGCTTGTATTTAGAATTTAAATTATGCACACAAAGGTGACACGTTCCCTCTCAGAACCATGAGCTTTCTTGAGAGAAGCTCTGGTTTGCAAGAAACTTATACCAAAACTTGTTCCTATTCTGCAAATTTTTTACCACAGCATGGTAGTACCATGACATGACACCATGCGAAGTTTCATGATTTTCAGGCGTGTTTTGGATTTACAAGAATTTTAAAACCAAGCTTCTCAATGTTCTCGGCCGAACCACGATGCCCAGATGTTTGAATTTCATTCCCATTTCTTGCATGTGACCTAGAAATTTACCCGAGGACACACATATGATTTTTCAATCAACTTTGCTGCACGGGAGCATGTGCTTGTAGTTCAAATTTGAATTATGCACATTAAATGACCAGAAACTCAATTTGTATAAACAAGGCCAAACGAACCGAAATAATTCCAAAATTTAACAGGGCACTCATATAGTTCTATGTTGCCTCTGTAAAGAAAATCTGGGGGGAGGCAGCATATATTAGAAATGCCATTAGACATTGTTATTTTCACGTCAAACTCGTTGACCATGTTACATGACAAAAATAAGCCGATTCTCACAATGATAAGTTAATGGTCTCCAGCACAACACACCCCTCAAATAAAACTAAGCACCCTGGAATTATTTGACAAAACTAAGCACCCTGAAATTCTTTGACAACTAAACTGCTGGCTATATGATGTTGGCCATATATATTGTATGTATATAATGTGAAGAAATGAGTGGTAGTACTATACCAACTAAAAGATGAAATGTATGAAATATAACGAGAAGAAACATAACATAGTTCTGTTGGGGGCTCAGCATAACACACCCCTCAACTAAAACTAAGCACACCTGAAATTAAACTAAGCAACTAATTCGGTAGACACTACATGAGAACCACCATGAGCAACGACAATGCCACCTTACTCGGACTCCTCATCCACGTCCCCGACTTCGTCATTGTCCCTCTTCCTCTTGGCCAATACTTCTTTGCTTGAACCGCACACTTGGCTCTTGCTCTTCATCCAACCCTTGTAGATATTGAAACAAAGGTAGCCATCCATTGCAGCGTAGTGGATGTGGTCTATATCTAGTACATTCCACTCCCATGCATGATGAAACCTGAACGGAGGTTTCTTCAGTGTACCATACGAAGGATGAACCATGGCTCCTGCCAGGGTCAACATTGAAGGTTGATCACGGGAGGGCACCAGCCGTTTCTTCTGGAGGTCAAAGGGGTCGCCTACAACAAGGCCTATTTGACCCAGGATTTCCTTGTCGTTCCTAAAGTCTACAGTAACGAATTTGACTCGGCCGTCCTTGAGGAAATTCTTAAAATCCTGGCACTCAACGTCGGCATGGCATATGTGGTAGACCAAGCATAAGTCATGCACGCAAACCTGGATCACAGCGGGCTTCTTCTTCTCTGCCTCCTTTAGATTCTTCTCGCTTCCCAGGACTGTGGTGTACTCAACATCTAGCCCAGCGATCCACTCATCATTTGAGTTTTCGAACATGCGTTTGAAGCGAGCAAGGCATTCTTTCACCGTTGCGGAAGAACGGGTGTAGATGACGTCAAACTCATCACTAGTGATGGTTCTAACCTTGTACTCACCGCCGATCATGGAGATTTGGGACGCCATGGATTTGGGAGGAGGGTTAGTATTAGTGGAACTGCCGTAATGTGAAAGGACGGGACGACTAGGAGTGGTTTATCGATTGTAAAAATATCAAGTGGGGCGGCGGCGCATGCGAATGGCAGGGTAGTGGCTTGCCTGGTGGATAAATGGATTCATGCACAGTACTATGGGGGCCCAATTAGATGTCATGTCTACTTGACACCCAATTAAATGGCTTTCGATGTCATCTCAAGCATCGGGAAAATTACAGGTGATACGAAGCTTTCCATTCTCCCATGATACGGGCTTCCGAGAGCCCTTGGATGTGAGATCGAACGGTTGCATGGCGTGATTCTAGACCTATGGGTGAATATTCTATCCTGGAGGGTTATTCTACAAATTTTCAGCAACTTAGCATGCGACCGTTCGATCTCAGATCCAAGGGCTGCCAGCAGCCCATATCATGGTCGCGCCTACCACGACCGTCCCCTCGCTCGGGCGGCCGCGCCCTTGGAGATATAACACGGTGCGTTAGGCTATCGGATGTTGGCATGTCATACATAGTCATCACTTAGTCACTCATACAACAAGGTTAGCTATAAGGTTGGCTATAAGAGTATTTTTTTGTTTACTTCTCTCTATCTCTTTCTTTGTAGTATTTATTGCATTTTCCAGAGAGTGAGCTCTTCCAATGAAATGGTGCTTAGATGAGGTGCTATGGGCATTAAATGGCTTAGCAACTCAAGTCCCCAATGCATAGGTGCTTAGTTTTTTGTTGCTAAGTTTGCTTCATCTAGGTACACGCGCTTATCACCGTTTCTTCCTGGGGTCACCAAACTAGTCTGCCTCTTCTTAATTAACTTTCCACATCATACTTTATGCCTATGTGGCAGGCTTAGCACCTGTAGGATCAAGTACAATAGTGGGCTATAAGCCCGCTTTACATGGCATTTTTGCATATGTGGGGGAAAGTGGCAAGGAAAAAGTGGCGGAGTGGGCTCTCAAGCAAGAGCCAGCCTCTACATGGTGGAGCATCGGGAGAGGCACCTGTATGGAGGTGGTTAGGAATCAGGAGACTCAAGCCAGTCGTAGTGCCGCAGTTAAAATGATAATGGCAAGTCAAATCACTGGGCCCCACCTGTCCAGCAGTAACTCATTGTTAAATTACACAGCCCTACGTTTGCAGTGGCCTACTCCCTCATCTTCTCGCGTCTCTGTCGAACCGACTAGGCGGAACTGCCCCACCTACTGCGCGGGAAAAGCCCCGCCCTCGACTTTTAAATAGTACAGTATACTAATTTTGTATCCATGGATTGCTCCATGGAGCAAAGCCTCAATAAAACAGCAATACACGTGTACGGAGTATACAGCACGCCCGTCGCGTTCGCGTCGCACCCCAGACGGTCGGTCGGTCTGGCACGCCGCTCTCCGAATGGAACGCACGTCATATTGTGTTTGCACACACATGTGGTACCGCAATTGAGAACCAACCATGTGCACACTCCCCAGCCCCGCAAGTCGGGTGAGTTAATAGAATTAGTACGTACGTTGGTACTTGGACGATCCCTACAAGACACGGAAGATCAGTTCATCCATGCATGTGACCAGACTCCATCAGACATGCACGAAGACTACTCGGCTGCCATCTAGGATTGTAAAAACATGGGAATAGGAAAAACATAGGATTGAAATGTTATGCTCATCTCAATCCTATAGGAGTTTAGGTTGTTTGATTGCATCATAGGAAAAACGAAGGATTCTTTCAAAGAGGTTTGATTGGATGCAGTACAAAAAAAAGACACATCCGTGACATTTTGGGCTGAACGAATTTTTTTTCCTGTCATACATATGACACTTCTATGACGATAATTGTGACAAAACCTGGTATCATCGTAGATGTGGTGGGCTCCTACTTCTATGACAAAAAATCATGACAGAAAATGGGCTTTTCGTCCTAGGCCGGCCGGAGACGCAGCTGCATGACATTCTTTGGGCCGTCCATGACGGAAAAAACCATGGTAGAAGCGAGGGGAGGAAAATTCCGGGGAGTTCCCGATTACGGTGGGAGGTCGGGGCCGAGCGATGCGGGTTTCTCTCGTACACGTACGCGTGTGTGTGTGAGGCGTTGGCTCTAACTGAACCCGAGCAAGGCATTGGGCTCTAACTGAACCCAAGCGAGGCGTTGGGCTCTAACTGAACCCGAGCGATTGCACTGCAGGCTACGTGTTACTGAACCCGAGCGATCGATCGATGGCTATTAAGTGAACCCGATCGAGCGATTCCTTCGCTACTGCTGCTAACTGAAGCCGATCGATTGGATGAACAGTGAGCGGTGGCGTTGCCTCTGGATGAACAGGACCCCGTGGTGTCGTGGAGGGCTGGATGAATAGTAGATGATGGAGGGGTGCCCGTTGAGGGGTGGTTGAATAGGACCCCGTGGTGTGGAGGGTTGGATGAATAGTAGACGATGGAGGGGTGCCCGTGGAGGGGTGGTTGAACAGTAGCCGGTGGAGTAGCGCGCGGTGGAGGCTGGATGAATAGGAGCCCGTGGAGGCTGGAGGAGGTCGACGGTAGCCCGTGGAGGCTAGAGGAGCCCGACGGTGGAGATGAACAGTATCCCGTGGAGTCCCGTTTTGCGGTACGCCACACCCCTCCTGATGAATAGGACCCCCGTTTCGACCGTAGGAGGTCCGTTCCGTCCGTTTTGCGGTATGCCACACCCCTCCCGATCAACAGGACCCCCGTTTCGACCGTAGGAGGTCTATTTCCTTCGTTTTGCGGTACGCCAGACCCCTCCCGATCAACAGGACTCCGTTCTGACCATAGGAGGTCCGTTTCCTCTGTTGTGCGGTACGCCAGGCCTCGTTTCCATCGCCTGTTCCGTCCAAGCCCTCGCAATGAACACGACCACGCATTCCATTCCGACCCAGCCGGTTGGCTCCCACGTGTTCCATTGCCTCCCGATGAACATGAAGCATTCCGTTGCCTCCCCATGAACACGACGCATTTCGTTTCCTCCCCATGAACACGACGACGACGCTGTTTCTCCGTTCCGACCCAGCCATGTACACGAGCCCTGGCCATACGTATGCGCGAGTAGGCGTTCGATACCCCGCCCGTATGTACACATATGTGGCCGTATTTTCTTTCTTGCACCCTGGCCGCTGTACGTACGTGTACATGCTACGTACGCGCCTCTACTACAACACGTGTGCACCTCTACATCCACCAGTATATATGTACGTACACGTTCGCGACCAGAATGACAACGCTACGTACGCTTCGACCAGGTGGGTCCCGACTATCAGGCACTTCCTTGCGTGTGAAGATGTAGCTGGTGGGTCCCAGTAGTCCGGGGAAATGTTTTTTCACGAAATACGGTGGCCCATCCGGTGGGTCCCCACTGTCAGGTAGAGGAATAACTATTTTGCACATAATAAGGAGGCACTTCCTTGCTGCGGCCATGGACCCAGCTGTCAGCCTCTCCACGTACAGTCCACGTCCGATGGAAGCCGTTCCTTGACCACGTTGACCACGCCGTGCTGAGAGCACCAGGGCGGTGGATGACGGCAAGGCCTAGGAAGGGTACGATGTGGAGCCGAGGAAGACGCGACAGTGGATGCCCAAGCGTAGAGGAGTACGAGGGTTCATTGGTTCGCTGCGGTGTGAGGCTGCCGTCGCCGCAGAATAACAGGGGGTGTGGGTGAGTAGAGGGATGGCCTGGCCAGCAGTGGGAGTAGTAGGGGGCGGTGAGGCCTCCGCCGCATCGCAGCCGGCAACGGGAGGCAGGAGCACGAGGCACGACCGGTGCTGGTTTGGGCGGCTAGAGCAAGAAGACCAGAGGTTGAAGAAGCACTACGACCGTTGGATGGACATCGTACGGTCACTGGAGCTAGAATCATGCATATTGACTAAGTTGACAAAGCCCTCCGTCCCCATCAACTTAGTAGGCCCACAAGTCAGCTTGCCATTATACTGGGTCCCAGCTAACAGGGGGATTATTCATTTTTTTTGTGCGTAATAAGGAGGCACTTCCTTGCGTGCGAATATATAGCTGGTGGGTCCGAGCTTTCAGCGGCGGTAACGTTTTTTTCGCAAAATGCAGAGGCACTTTCAGTGGGTCCCTGATGTCAGGCGGGGGAATCATTATTTTGCGCGTAATAAGGAGGCATTTCCTTGCATGCAGCCATGGACCCAGCTGTCGGCCGCTCCACGTACAGTCCACTTCAGATGCATTTCGGTCATTGACCACGTTGACCAGGCCGTGCCAAGAGCACCAGGGCGGTGGATGACGGCGAGGCCTAGGAAGGAAACGACACGGAGGCAGGGAAGACTCGGCAGTTGTTTCCCACACGGAGGGGAGTACGACTGTACGAGGGTTTACTGGTTTGTCTGTCGTCGCTGGGAATAACAGCAGGTGTGGATGAGTAGAGGGATGGCTAGGCCAGCTATGGGAGTACGGTGGGGCGGTGAGGCTTGCGCGGCAGCACAGCCGGCCACGGGGAGGAGGGAGCAGGCAGTCCCGCCGGCACTTGTTTGAGCGGCTGGAGTAGGAAGAGCAGAGATTGAAGAAGCACGACGGTCGTTGGATGGCCATCCAACAGTCACTGCTTGTGTGTCAATCTTTTTTTAGGAAAGCCTCAAATCTGTGGAAAACAGCATACAACCCATCTGCCATTATTTCTAATAATTTACAGCCCATCTTCTAATTATTAAGGTTTTTTGGAGCCCATATTCTTTTTGTTAGCATTACAGCCCATATTGTGGCCCCGGTTAAAAAATTATACGAAATTTTGCATATTTCGGTGTGGTCCGAACTGTTTTAAATCCCGAAATTTCGACTCACATTCAAACTGATTTTAAAAATAAATGTATATCAATATAAAATCCAACAAATTCTCCACGCATAAAATTTAATGTAATTTATAATCTCGAAATGAAAAAAAATATTTGAAACTAATTGCCGGTTTGATGTGTTTTAAAAATGTACATCCCATTTCTCATTACTGATGGGCCATTTTCTCGGCCAGCCGAATGAAAGCTCTCCTCGTCTTGAAATATTTGCAGCCCAATAGGCTAGACAAAGCGACTTACTCCTTGGCAAATCACAAAAAAACTGGGTTGTGGCCGTGGACCCAGCTGTCAGCCTCTTCACGTACAGTACTCTTCCAATGGAATGTCGTTGACCACGTTGACCACGCCGCGCCGAGAGCGCCAAGGCAGTGGATGACGGTGAGGCCTAGGAAGGGGAGGACGCTGAGCCGGGGAAGATGCGGCAGTGGATGCCCACGCGGAGAGGAGTACGAGGGTTCACTGGTTCGGCTGTCGTGTGAGGCTGCCGCCGCCGCAGGGCCTGGCTAGCGGTGGGAGTAGTAGGGGGCGATGAGGCCTCAATGGCAGCACGACGGCCACTGGAGGCAAGAGCGGGCGGTCTCCCCGGCGCTAGTTTGGGCGGCTGGTGCAAAAAGAGCAGCGATTGAAGAAGCAGTAGGATCGTTCGATTCAAATCCAACGGTTACTTCTGCTAGAATTGTTTGTTGACTAAGTTGACAAGCCCTGCGTACGCATCAACTTAGTAGGCCCACAGGCCAGCCTCCCAACCGGTGCGCCCCAAATGTCAGTGGGAGGAATCATTTTTTTCGTGTAATAAGGAGGTAGTTGATTGCGTGCGGCCAGGCAAGCGGAGGGAGTAGGGTGGGCCGGGGAAGCCTGCGCGGCATCACAGCGGGCCACAAGAGGAGGGAGCAGGCAGTCCCGCCGGCGCTAGTTTAGGTGGCTGGAGCCGGAAGATCAGAGATTGAAGAAGCACGTTGGCCGTTGGATGGACATCCAACAGCCACTGCTGCTAGAATCGTGTGTTCACTGACAAAGCCTTGCGTAAACAAGTCAGCCTCAAAATCTGTGGCGTGTACAACCAATTTACTATTATTTTTATAATTTTCACTCATTTTCCGTTTTCAATTTTTAGAATTGCTGGCCATTTTCTGGTGAGTACCAGGGTCAAAAAATTAACTAAATATGTGGGAAATTTTGAAAATTCGCAAATTTTTGCTGGGGAACAAAATATTCTTAATCCAAAAATTAATAGCCATAATTAAAACAAATTTAAAAATAAATTAGTACTATGTCATGTTAAATCCAATGAAATACATACAAGATATCAGTGAAGAACAAAAACAAAAAAAGAAACTTATATCCCATTTGCTATAATTTTTTTTGGAATTTTCAACCCCTTTTGATATTACTTTTAACAGCCATTGACCATACTCTTAAGCCAGGCCGGAATGCATCCGTCCTCATCTTGAAAGATTTGGAGCCCAATAATTCAGAGAAAACAAATAGGCCTAGCTTGGGTATTCTTCAAAAAGAAATATTGGGCTACCTATTTTCCCAAAGAACCGGTGCATGAGCATTTAGCTTTATTTATTTATTTATTTACTTATTTATGTTTAGGGGACCATGAGCATGTACCTGGGCCGGATTCATGTGAGAGCCTCCCTTCCAGTTAATTATGGGCTTCTCTATTGGGCCTTCAATAGTGGGCTGCATGTTATCAACAAGTGGAAAATGTGTTCCGTACGAAAAATAGTATGCGCTACATACGGTACAGGGCACTAAAGGATCGAACCATGCAAAGACTTCCAAAACATTGTATTTTTCGTTCTAACAACACATTTATTCAACCAACAGACAAAATATACTACTGATTGTACATTGAAAATAGCAGCAGCAGCAACCAGGGTTGGAGGTGCAACAGAAGCAGTAAGCGGGCCAGAAGAGTGAAGACGCATCTCTCTCTTCCAAACCAAACATCAGCCATCATTACAAAAGGGCTACCAAAAAAGAACAAGTGTATGCATCAAACTAAATAAAGATCCTAATACACCAAGTGTACGCATCTAACTAACTAGCTCAGTTAGACGTTACTATTTATTAAGCTGTGGAGATTGGCTGATGGCTTGAACCAGATGGGTGCTTGACGGGGGGAAACTCCAGCCAGCAGGTCGAAGTCTGATACTTGCGACCCTCTCTCCTACTTTGGGCTGCAGAGCGTGGCAGCACATATATGGGTATGGTGCATGCAGAGACGCATGGTACGCTGTGTACACACAGTTTTGCCTGATGAACGAAACCGCACTGTCATCATGGTCCTTGCCGTCGGTTATCTCCTGGTTAATCGCATAATTCAGTCCCACAAACAGAGAGTGTGTACCAAGGCTACTTACCAGCCTCCAGTCAAAAATTCCTGAAGGCCCTGAGAAGTTGGGATCCTGCTCAAAGACCTTGCAGTGACTGTGATTGTATTCCGCGAAACAACACGTCTGGTACGTGCGAACGATCATCAATCTTTCGCTGTCGTCTGATCGAGCCAGGAACCACCTGCAACTACCATGCCGCTTTTATTTCAAAGGTTCTAGGATTAGGAAGGTTAGGGACACCAGGCGGCCTACAACATCATATCAAGATGGAGTCAAATAAAAAAGGGCCCTTGATTTAGTCAATCTTAAGAACAACATGTTATGAGCATGAATAGTTTTTCAGCAAATGTTGACAGTAATATAAGCAAGCCATCATGACATCATAGGAAAGTAATATACTGCTGTAACAGCCGTTTGTAGTGATGACTGGAGTAGGCCAGCAATACGTCCAGCCATAGAAGGAGTCGACAGCATAAATGAATCCCTTGTGTTCAATGGCATCAGAGAACCATGGAGGATGTATGATCCTGCGATGGACGTGCAGATTTATCCACTTACCGCAGTGACCTGTCAGATAGGCGAGACTGCGGTTGAAGAACACAATTAGCCTGAAGTCATTATAATTCACAGATCTTGTAGGCACTTGGTAGATTACAACCTTGAGCAAATCAAACTTGGTATCATGTTGGCTACTATAAGATTCCGCGTATTCTGGGCCGCGGTGCCAAAGAAGTGCAGTGTTAATCGAAGGAAGACGGATCAATCGCCAGGTGTATACCTCCACGAGCATACAGCTATCGCGACCATCGACGAGCACCATCCAAGACGTGTTCATGCCGACCTAGTACATACCGTTAATGTAGTTGAGGCTGACGGGGATCGAAACGCAGTCAAGGGGGTTGATGCTCGCCACCCTACGATCGTTATGCTGCGTGACACACCGTTTCTGAAGATCAGGCGGCATCAGCAAGCAAGGAGCTGTCTTAAAAAGCTCCGGCCTAAGGGCTTTGAGTAAATGGTACAGCCCCGACGAGCACGCGGGGAGCGGCATGGTACTGAGATTGTCCACACGCGAAACAATGAGCTTGATTACCTCTGTGGGGAGCGAATTCCAACCACTCTTTCGGCGGACGCTGCTCGATTCTGTCATTGTTAGTGCTTGGGTTTCGGATGGGGGGGAGGCACCTTAGCGGGGATGGAAGATTGGACGAGATTATGTGCAGGCAAAGATGGAGAAGCGAATATGTGCTGCGGGAAGTGGACGGGTGATGATGACTACAGCACGCCGCTTTACTTACGAGACACATACCAGCAGCGTAGGGTCATGCCGATGCCAGACAACTTGGTTGAGTGATCACAGTACTGGTACTCCCTACAGTACTATGCCCTAACTTGCTTGAGTAGAGTAGTAGAGTAGGACTTTGCTCTACTACTAGCACCGGAGGAGTAGTATATTATAATCTAAAATAGTTACAAACTTCAATGCCCGAGCATGGAACAACTACGAACCATGCTCAAAGACCGTGTCTACGTGGTGCTTGGACATGGGCGACAACCTCAACGCCAATGGTGCTGCTCCCGTTGCACCGTATGTGTTTCTGTCCTTCCTGTTCGAAATCGTGGTAGAATTCATGTTTCTACTCTATATCCTACTACTATGCTAGTCCACATGATTAGTTTCATCTCTGTTATAGCCATCATGATATATTTTGTGCTTATTCGGATTAAATCTCGTAGTAACTTGCTCATATATTCAATTGGCGCAACGTCCCCTGCAGCCACTCCCGTTTCATGGATGGCCTGGTCGATGCCTCCAAGGAGCCCTTCGTCCACTGCTATGAGTTCCCGATGCCGTTTTGTGGCTCGCCGACGGACATGGTGCATCACCTCACGGATGCGTGCAGCGGTCAGTGCTGACCCTTGGCGGAGAACATCAAGTATGAGACGTGCTACCCGTTCACCATGCCGGAGTCGCTGGAGTATCACCGCCGCCTGCTAGTCTCGGAGGAGGATGACAGCGTCTTCCTCTTGATCGTGGGCACTGGCGAGGCCCACGCAGGCCGCCGCCCCGTCTCTGTAATGTGCGTTAGGGGCGACGCTGCTGACGCTGACACTGACACGAGGCTGATGTATGGGTGCGTGGTCAGTGTTACTACCCCTATGGGTCCTGTGGGCGACGACACCCGCCTCATCAAACGGACTTGGACTCTGGGGAGCTGGGACTATCCCGCCAATGTGGACTTGGAAAACCCATGGCATCCTTTACCCACCGACGCGGTGCACGGGGACTCCAAGGAGGTTCAGCCGGACATACACATTATCAAGTTAAATGTTGATCATTAGTCTTCGCTCAATGTCATCCGCTGTCTAAGCATGTGGAGACTTCCATGCAGGATCTTGCTCTATTGGAGTATCGCGCATGAATAAAAGTGTATCCATTTATGGTTTAGTCTAGAATCTTCCATGTATGAATTTTTACTACAGTACTAGTGAAAGACTTACAATGAACCATTTCTTACATCTCCTCTGCCCGCTTGCAAGTCATCCTGATTTAATCCCTCCGTCTAGGTGTATAAGGGCATGGTTAATATTACTTAATAGTATAGCCAACTGTTGACTCTAAGAAAGTGTCATGTCATCTATAGCCAACATGTATAACAATTGATACTCAAAAACTAATTCTTAAAGATCATTTCTTGCAAAGCACAATAAGTGTTATTTCTTCACAAGTTTTAGATTCAGGTTGAACAGTTGAACGCTTTTGTTTGCAAAAGATTCCTTTTTATCTATTTCACCTGGATGTTTGTGAGCTCTAGAGATGAAATAATATCCGAAGGAAGCTATCGATACCCGTTAAACATGAGATGACCCCCACATCCTTTGTCAAAATAAACAACTCCCCGATCGATGCATTTCACTCTTCGATGCAACACACGGGCACCTTACTACTATAGATTAGTAGGACCAAAAATTGAACTAACATTATATATAGTACGATAAATGCTGATGCATGTCACCTAAAATTATGTCATTCAAAACTATGTTCAAATACGAATCCAGTGATATAGTTTTTGTTGACATGCACTAACATTTTGTCAGTTAAATCTTCAGTCAAATTAAATGGGGGACTAATAAACCACGACCGATGTAGTACAAGTGTAGAGGGCGGCGCTGCAAGGGAGTCTCACCTCTCACCCCGCTCGTGGCGCGGCAGTAAAGTCGTCATATCACAAAACCCAACCACTCCCAGTAATAAGTGGCCTGGTAAAATAAACGGACAAGCAACCATCACATCCCTCCGTATTTTTTGCATTTCCTCTCTCTGCATTTACTTTCTCCGGTTCATCCCGCACACTCGATCCCTAGCTACTACTCCTAAGGCCAGTTCTTTTGGTGGCTTCCCCAACTTTTCCCACAAGACTAGCCACAATGGAGAGTAACTATAAGGTGCCTCACTCATTTATTTGGGCTTCTAAACTACTACTCCGTCCTGGTTTATTCCTCACCATTGTAATTTGTGCTAAATTTTGACCAAAGATTTAACTGGTTTATTCTTCACCATTGTAATCCCTCCGTCTAGGTGTGTAAGTCATCTTACGAAAACCAAATAATCCCAAAACACTTAGGTGCGGTGCATTAACTTCTATACCTCATTTCTTGTTTCTTGACATATCAACCAATAAGAGATAAAGAGTGTGCATGCTTTTAATGACTTGAGATATCAAACACGACATGCAGTGGTTAGTTCATTGCATGCAATACTATTAATTAGCAAATAAACATTAACATTTCTCGTTTTCTCCTCCTCCTTGGTCACGATGCACAGCCTAAGATGACTTACTCACCTAGACGGATGGAGTAGTGCATGTGACATGCACTAACATTTCATTAGTTAAATTTATGATCAAAATTTGACACAGATTACAATGGGGACCAATAAACCAGACGGAGGTAGTAGTTATGGGATTACTAATCTAGAAGCCTAAAAGTACTGGCCCCTGGTACTCCTACTAGTAGTAGTACTCAAGTTGGAATTCCAATTGCACGGCACAACAGGTTAGGCAAAAAATTCGATACAGGGTGTAGGAAGTGGTTTGGGAATTTGCATGCCTTTCCAACCAGTGAGATACTCTGTACAAAGTACGACAGAGAAATAACCACAGAGAAGGAAGCTAAAAATAAACACTCAAACGAGCATTTTTGCATTTGTTCTGCATTGAATCGTTTCACAAGCTTGACTAGTGATGGTTTTCTACTTTTACAAAAACCGCATCGTAATGTTAAAACGTGCATTTGCACATACATAAGTAATAGTAGTACTCCCTCCGTCTAGGTGTATAAGTCTTCCCTCCTTCTTGGTCACGGTGCACAACCAAAGGTGACTTATTGACCTGGACGGAGGGAGTAGCATAGTGTGCAAGCATATATCAAGAGAGACGTGTAGTGCGATAGTATATAGTAAAGTTTGTGCTATATGCACGTACTTGCAAAATGCGTACGAATACACAAGGTTTCCAAACTTTCCGTCTTACATACTTAATTAAGGACGCTAAAAATTCCTGAACGTTCAGGATTTATCATTTGCGTCCCAAAACTAATGAGATCGCCTTACGAAATAAAAATTACACTCCTCCTAAAAGCCACGGCGCTCGCAGGAGCGCTTGCAGCGCGCCACGAGTGCCCTGGTGCACGACCATTTCCCAGCGCACCGACACAACGCCTCTTCCTCAGCCTCGCAACTCGCGAGGTGCTGATTGGTGGCTTGCCGGCGGGCGAGCGCAATCTCATCGGTGTGGTGATCCGGTGCCAACAGGTACTCCTCCTCGCTGGAAGCGTGCACCCGGTCCATGTACCGCCAAGCGTAGATGAGGCGCTTAGTCCCGACTGCACTCAGGGCGTCGGCACGGGCTTCCTCCGCCACCCTCACGGCCCTCGCACGAGCCTTCTGCCAAAGAGCCAATTGCCTGACTCTCTCGGATGCGACATAGGCCTCCCAGGCAGCTTGTTCTGCGGTGCGCTTATCTTCCTCGGCCTTCTTCTCTGCCTCTATTGTGGCGCGCTCTGCTGGAGGCAAAGCCTCCCACAAGGCGACATCCATTTCTTTCCAAAGCTCCTCAAGGCTGGGGGGTTGGCGGGCGGCGCGGCATTCTCCTCGTAGCGGGGAGCCGACGCGTCCTTAGGCGCGCGTGTTGGCAAGATTGGGAACGTCGGCGCGTCCACCTCGACGCGTCACGGCGAGGAGTGGAACGCCGACGTGTCCTCCTCGACTAGTGGCGGCGTGGAATGGAACAGCGACGCATTGCATCGCGGCGAGGAGCGGAACGCCGATGCGTCCTCCTCGACTAGTGGCGGCGAGGAACAGAACGGCGACGCGTCTCGTAGCGGCGAGGAGCAGAACACCGATGGGTCCTCCTCGACTAGTGGCGGCGAGGAATGGAACAGCGACGCGTGACTGTCGTCTCGGTGCAGCAAGGGGCTCCTAGGGCTTGGGAGGGGCGTTGCCATGGTGGTCGATGTGAGAGGGAGGGGGAGGATATAACGATGAACGTGAATGTGAGGGGGAGGAGATAGCGATGTCGTGGGAGGCGCAGTATTTATAGCGAGCAATGGCACACCTACGTAAGATATGGAGTGAGCTGCACTGACTTAACTGTAGGTCCAGTTGCGTCACTGACATGTGGGCCAGACCCCTGTTGGGCCCATATGTCAGTGACCCAATGCACCTGCAGTTAACTAATAGCTACATGGGCATATTTGTTGGAGTAAATTACCGGGGAGCGAAGGGGTGGAAATATTGCTGGTCACAACGGATTGGACCAGCGTGGGGGAGGAGAATCATGCATGCTGATTTTTTTCACATGGGGTGGAGTGGTGGGACCGTCGGAGGGAGAAGGAGAGTTTGGCAGGCATATTGTTTCCACACATGGAGAGGAAAAGATTTGGAGATGAACGGGCTTCCTGCAGGTATGGGGAGCGTTGCATAATAAGTCATCTTGCATGTCGGGCTAGGTATAGTTTCAAGTCATTAAAAACATGCACGCCCCACACATGTTCATATTTCAAGGTGCACTAAATTATTGCATGCGATGATTAAGGCTGGCCATAATGGTGGTATCTTAGCTGGTATCATGCATATGGGAATAGCAAACATGCTGATGTGGCAAAGAATTAAAGAAGAGAGGGTGGTTAGAGTAACTAGTGTTCATGTATGCATTGGTAAACACATTTTTTGTGTAGAACGACAGCACTAGTTGAGTACTTTTGCAGACTTCAAAAACTATTCCACCGCCTCTACTATCTTTCTAAGAGTAGGTGAAATTTTTGAATCGTGCCCTTGAAACTAGAAGTGAGGTAGTGGTACTCTAATAGCTAACCTTGTTGTGATGACAAGATAGGACATGGCACGCACCTGGACGGAGGAACTAGTCTGCATTGTGCATTTAAGTTTTGTCTGAAGTCAATGTACCTCTACTTTCAGCAGACTTATAGAAAAATGTGTCAACATTCACAATGTCAAATAATTATTTTTACACTCATTATAAAACATAGTTCTTGTACTCCTTATAATCAGTATTGTAGATATTGATATTTTTAGTATAAATTTGGTCGTGGGATTTCATTGATGCCTGTCAAAGCGTGGAGGAAGCAGAGCTTAGGGCTTGCATTGCCGGTCTCTACATAGGTATTTATCTTCATAATCCTGTAATTTTAGAGACTGATTGCGCTTTTGTGGTAGCGTCTCTTGCATCGGGGGACTATGACAGGTCTGCTATGCGTGACCTGAAGATGAAAGCGTTGAGCATCTTGAAGTTGATCAACAATCTTCAATTGTCAAAGATTAGCCGTTCGACCAATAAGGTGGCACACTTAATCGCTAGGTATAGCTTTGACAATAGATTGGATGGTATTCTTGTAAATAACGTACCGCCCTGTGTGGTGAATATTGTATCGAATGAGTGTACTGGTGTGGCTGGTTAATTAATATAAGGTGGTGTTCAAAAAATAGTATAAATTTGGTCAAACACTTTGGAAACGGTTGATGGGAGTAAAAAGGACCAGAGGGGGTATCATGCATGCGGAGTAGGCAAAAAAATTGCTTGTCTAAAAAAGGCAAAAAATTGCTCATTTATAGCCGGTCAAAGTCTCAAAGGACGCGACCGCGCGAGGGAGGCGAAGGTCATGGGAGGCGCGACGTTTGACGGAATTAAGTGAAGTTACATCCATGCGCCGGCATGGCGTGCGAACATGCAGAAGCTATACCGTCAGGCCTACTATATGGGTCTAGTAGACATGACATCTAGTGGGTCATGCATAGTTCTCGAGAACTCTTTGGGGGCTTGCAGCCGTTTATCCACCGGGCAAGCCAGCAACCCCAAGTTGTTCGCATGCCCTACTCGTCCCCATCTTCTACCTTACAACAGTTTGCTCCCAGTCGTCCCGTCCTTTCACATTAGTTCGCTCCTAGTTTTTTTTGCGGGGTACAACAGTTCAACTTCTCCTAACCCTCCTCCAAAATCCATGGCCTCCCAAATCTCCATGGTCGTTGCTGAGTACCAAGTTAGAGCCATCACCGGCAATGAGTTCATCGTCATCTACACACGTGGATCTGAGATGGTGAAAGCATGGCTTGCTCGCTTCCTACGCATGTTCAACAGTTCAACGGATGAGTGGGTCGTTGGGATAGATGTTGAGTACACCACAGTCCTAGGACGAGAGAAGGATCTAATGGACGAAGAGAGGAAGAAGCCCGCCGTGATCCAGGTTTGCATACATAAAGTTTGCTTGGTCTACCACATATGCCATGCCGATGATGAGTGCCAGGACGTTAAGAACTTCCTCAAAGACAAAACAGTGAAATTCGTTACTGTAGGCTTTAAGAATGACAGGGATGTCCTGCGTCGGATAGGTCTCGTTGTATGCCAGCCCTTCGATCTCCAGAAGGCAAGCCTGGTGTCCTCCTCTCAACCTTCAATGCTGACCCTGGCAGCAACCATGATTGATCCTTCGTACGCTAAAATGAAGAAACCTCATCACGAGTTTCATCATGCATGGGAGTCGAAGACATTAGATGAAGATCACATCATGTACGGAGCAATGGATGCCTACCTTTGTTTAAATATCTACAAGGGTTGGATGAAGAAGCAGAGCACAGTGTCCGGTTCAAGCAAAGACGCGTCAGCGAAGAGGAAGAGGAAGAGGGACGAGGACAAAGTCGAGGACGCGGACTCGGACTCCGAGTAGGTGGCAGTGCCGTCGCTCATGCTGGTTCTACTGCAGTGTCAAGCGGACTAGTTGCTTAGTTTATTTTCAAGGGTGTGTTGTGCTGAGGCCCCAGCAGAACTATGTTTATATTCTTTCTCGTTATTTGAATTCTTTAGTACGTACAGTAGTACTAGTACTATGTCTTACTACTGTTCTTCTTGCAGTTGGTACTACTGCTCGTATCTTCATGTTCCTACTGTACTTAATACGTTCGTACTAGTAGTATAATTTGGGTTAGTCGATTTGTGAAAGAAGTTCAACGGAGCGAAGGAAGAAGATGACAGAAGAGGTGGAAGAAGCCCTTCTAGCCATCCATGTTGTATCAAACGGCTCACATGAGTCAACTGACCCAAATTGCTCCTTCAATTGCAGGATCCACGTGGCATTCAAGGTCTCGAAGGTAGATTCCGCGTCCGCACCCGGTTTGTAGGATCGATGTCAGGACCCCGATTCTAAGTCACACCGATCTAGCCTGTAACACCTCATATCACTTTGCGGCCTCACGCACGGTATTCCCACGGGTGTCGCCTTACCATCCCCCGGGACTGTTTGCGCCTTTTGGCCCACGTATATGATAGTGTCGCTAGCATCCATATGACAGAGAACCCAGGCCGACATGACTAGTCGTGAACCCAAAGTGGCACTAACTTACGGGAACATGCATACATGAATCAACATCGAGCATGTCGGTCGGCAGCATGTGAATCCGGGCTGTAGCACTGGGCTAACAGGACTCCGGATGTCACCGTGTGACATTTCCCCGATGGGACAGACACAGGAACGAAGCGAATCACATCCCGGCCAGTCAAGTGCTCCGGAGCAGTAGTGCTGGGCTAGCAGGACTCCGGTGAACCGAGCTGTAGCGGACTACTATGGTTCATGGAAGCACAAGACTACATTTCCCCATAAGAGAGGCTACCAAGGATAAACAACTAGGTTGTCGGATCCCACACATACCAAGAATTTCAATCATACACACAATATGCTCGATATGTGTAAATACAACATGGCATCACAACATAACTCTACGACTCAAGTATTTATTCATTAGGCTCCGAGGAGCGAGATATTACAAACATGGGTCTCATGACCCAACATTCAGAGCATACAAGTCAAAGCACATGCGGAAGCTTAACTTGTCTGAGTATAGACAACTAAAATGAAGAAGGCTGAGGTGCCTGAGTATCTACCAGACCCTCCCAAGGGTACAAGATCGTAGCTGAGGTAACAAGCTAAACGTTGATGTCCAAGCGGAACTACTAGCGAGACTGAAGTCTCTCTGCAAAACATAAAATAAGCAAACGTGAGTACAAATGTACCTAGCAAGACTTACATCAGAACTATCTACATATGCATCGGTATCAACAAAGGGGGTGGTGGAGTTTAACTGCAGCAAGCCAGCTTTGACTCAATGGCTAACCTGAACTATGACTGCAAGTAACTCGTTTGAGGTGGCGCACACGAGTCCACAAATTCACCATATCAATACACCACTATGGATTCGCTCCCGTCTCCCTGCGAGAACGCCATTCATAGCACTCACGCTTATCTTGCGAGTTTTAGAGTAACCACTTTCACTTGTCTATGAACTATGCAAGGGGTCCAAGTTTCCATATCCGAGGAATCCGGCTATTCGAATAGATAATGATAACCCTGCAGGGGTGTACTTCTTCACACATGGTCCCACCACTTACCGTCGTTTACACGACATGTACTCGGCAACCTTCAAGCGGAAGCCCAACGAGGGTGTCGGCCACGGCCTACCTAAACACCTAAGTCTCTAGTCCAGGTTTATCGCCTATTCAGGTTCCGTCCGCAAGGAGTCCGGCTGAGGTTTCCACATACGACCCCGAACGATGTGAACAGGGTTCCCGAGACACCAAACGGGCGCCCGGTACACCGTGCCATGGTGTATCTACCGCAACATAGCCCACCCCTAGGGTCAGCGCTACGCACGGCCGCCAACACATAACCTACAAACACCAGAAACTAGTTGCAACTCCTGGATAGAGTACTAGGGTGATTAAGAAGCCGAGAGGGTCAATTAAGGATCCTAATTAGTGGTAGTAGCTGTTCATGGATCACAGACACAGAACTCAGTTCCTGAGGACGGCTGCAATGAGACAACCCACCATGTACTGCTACATGGCCTCTCACCGCTACCTTTACCAAATCGTGTTCACACACTTAGCTCACACACAGTAGGACATGTTCACACACCTCCGATTCATCCCCGATGAATCAGACCCGACACAACTCTATGCAATAGCAGGCATGACAAACAAGCATGAATGAGTAGGCACGTCAGGGCTCAAACAACTCCTACTCATGCTAGTGGGTTTCATCTATTTACTGTTGCAATGACAGGTCATGTAGAGGATAAGGGGTTTAACTACCGCGGCAAGTAACAGATGAATCGTTGTTGTCCTAATGCAGTAAAAGAGAGCCGGAGCGAGAGAGTGGGATTGTATCGGAATGAACAAGGGGGTTTTTCTTGCCTGGCACTTCTGAAGATATCATTGGGTCTTCATCAGTATCAACGATCACAGAGTCGGTACAACGTCTATCGAGAGGGGACGAATACCGGCAATAGAGAAAGAAACACAATCAATGCAATGCACGATATGATGCATGATCATGACATGTCAATATGCTGTGGTTTGAGCTAATGCAACTAGCAACATGTTAAATGGAGTTGGTTTCAACCCAGTAGTAGGTATTCTACTACTGGGTTTTGAACCCGAGATTCACCCTAACTCATGTTGTTAGTATTTGCTAGTTCCCTTAAGATATTAGTAACCATGTGATAGTCCTTGAGGTCTGTGGTATATCGTTCTTCCAATACCATGAGCCAATATGGCAGAAGTTATTTGAACCAAAAGATCATAATTAGAGTACTCTAGAGGAGTTCTCCATTCATAATTGTGACTCTGCCAGTCCTACCTCTCTGCATGGGTTATCCGGAAGAAATATGTTGAGCTTTGTTCAACATACTAATCTGTGCATCCACAACTCAGAAAGATATATCTTCCTTGAGTTGATCCTCCTCATCTGCATTCCGACCCTAGTCTATCAATTGATAGTCAGGAATAGTTGTGCATTCGTGTTCATCGATGCCTATTATTCTTGTGGTCCGTCAAGCCATTCTATTCCAGAATGACTAGCAGAAACAAGCTCCAGTACCTCATCCATTTCTAGGATTGGGTCAAAGCAGTTGTATTCCGCAGATCAAATTCCAATCCAGCTTTTGCTCTGTTCTACCTTGGAGTGTTACCATCTTTATGTCAAGAATGTCATGAGAATTGTACCACCTCTTATGAATTCTTGATGCAGTGATACTTCTCGCTATCATTATTCATTCCTCGGTCCCGTGTTGTTGCAACCGGAATGCCGACAAGTGAACCATGATGTGTGAAGTTTATACTCCTAACAACCGTGTTGCTAGGTAGTTAATGGACAATATTCTCATTCCTAGTGTGATGGTTATTAAATCATCATCCTAAAATTGATCGTGCTACCTAGTCTTTATTTCTGGTGCACTCTTCGATCAATGAGTGAGGATTATTCAACCCCTTGCTTATTTGATCAGATCGTCTTGCCTTGAACAGCAAGATTGTTCTCGAGCTTAGTAACATATTGGTGGTTCGTGATTTTGTGAAGATCTTCTCGGAAGTATTACTTGGTTGTCACCTGACCGCTATGTTGAGTTCGTGATCAAGTTGGTTTTCTTGTAAACCACCCCTTCTCCAAGAATCCGTGTTGGATATCCCTGAGCTGGTTGGTTAAGCTAAACAACAACTTGGAGAGTTGGAAGATAAAAGCTTGTCTGACTTAGTTCATGTTAATGGATATCTTTTTGTGTGTGTGTGTGTGTTGAAGGAAGATGATATCTCCATCGATTGGTCCTCATGATCAGTTGTTGGATCTATTGCCTTGTCAAAACTTTGACTTGAGTATGGGCTATCGTCAAGTCAAATTAGAACCAACGATGTTCGTAATGTTGTCTTACTCATGGTTGATCCCTCGAGCATACACCATTACATCTTTTGGTCTGTCCAATGCTATCACCGTGTTCACATGATGGTGGAGGTCCAGTGATATGGAAATTCCGATGAGTTGCTGTTGAGCCTATCCGCAGCATTTTGTCTCCCCCATGGGTCATGTTGAACATCAACCTAGTGTTGGAAACTTTGTAAGCTATGTCTTCGTGTCCCGTTCATGAAGCTTATGCTTGGATGGAAGAAGTGACTTCCTCGAGTTCATGTGCTTTAGGTGCAAGTTGCCATCGTGAATTCGAGAAAGTTTGTTTTTGTTTCCTCTGGTACCATCCCAAGTCAGTCATGCATGTGCGAAGTGTGCTATGGTTTGACAGGCTCGCTACCTCCATTCCATTTGTATTCTCTATCACACCAAGCCACTGGCTGATTTGTTCAAGGAAAAGAAGTTTCTTCATAAGAGCTAATCATATGACTTATGCAAGGACTTCGATATCCTTGATGATGGTTCCCAACTAGGACTCGGTAGTGTTTCATTGTAAGACTACTATGTGGTCATGCTTGTCTGGGACAACATGTTCACATGTGTTTAGCAGAACCAACTCATGTTTTGGAGCTTACTACCATAGTCCATTTCCTGAGAATCTCGCAATGATATCTCGTCGATTTGTGTTGCAAACTTTCATTTTCTTTCTAGACTCGATGAGTCTGGAATATCCTAACACCAACCAGATCTAAATCTCAGGTCGATCGTCCAGATTCTGTTCCCTTAGCCTCGCTAAGGGAAGATCTGAGAAAGTGTTATCTTCCTTTGTATCCGCATCATCCATCACTAGTCATCATGGTAGTATGTCGTGTTGCCAGGATCCTTGCCACGGATGTTGGTAGAACCTTGATGAATATGGAAATGCTCAAGTTCTTGATAGCACGCGTAAGCAAAATCATCCCTTGCGTTGTCTTCAACAAGGTTGTCCACATAATCCATCCTAGTCCGAGTATGCCATCTCTTCGAGCTATCTCAAACGATCAATTGTAAATTGCCTTAAGCTGGTATGAAGAGTTTCAATGATCTCTGAATCAAAAGTAATTCTTTTTGCCACTTAAGGGAATATTTCTGCGAGTCACCTTCCTTAAGATGTCTCGTTATGGTATCATGGGCAATTATCTCCTCGCTACTTTGAAACCATGCACCATCCTACTTAAGCGTGGAATTATTGCCTACCAAATTTGAACCTTTATCATCTGCTTCTTTCCATCACCCCTGATGTGTGTTTCATGTCTCAGCTCAAGAGATGTTTTATATCTCACTCCATGAGTTGATCTTGAGTGCTCGATCTCCGAGGAGATCGATTCCTGTAGAAATTTATTTTCTGCCATCGTCATGCTGGAATGAAGATCCCGAAGCAAAGACGTTAAGATCAAGCTGACGCAATGAGGCCAACATCCTTGGGAGGGGCAGTTGGATGGAGAAGACTGCGATAGTTTTGTAACCCCCCTTCCTTCTTACCTCACGTCTTGAATCTCGGGCCGAGATTCTTGCTTAGTGGGGGTGAGTTGTCACCGCCCTAGCAGCTTTGCTTACTCCTGCATGATCATCATGGGATCATGTTTTTTTTATGAAACTGAAATGGGGATGACAGAACCCCCAGCACCCCCCTTAAACCAACTAGGGTTTACTAAAATCTTTTTCAATAATTTCAAAATGCCCTTTAAAAATGTTCATCATTTATGGATCAAGGTGGAAGTATCTACCGAAAATGGTTGACATTTTTGCAGGACATATTTGGACTTTGAATTAATTCAACCATATTTGAATTGGAGCTATTTAAATGCTATATATATTTTAGATGTTCCAAAAATGTTGGAAATTGTTAAGGGTCGCTGGAATAACTTAGAAAGCACCCATAATTATTTCCAGGATTTTATGAATGCTTTACTATTTATTTTAAACCAGAATAGAAAAACAGAAATTAGAAGAGGTAACAGAAATAAAAGAGAGAGATAGAGAAGCTACCTGGGCTTACCTGGCCAATTACCTCGGCCCAGCACTGTAGCTGGCCCAGCCCAGCCGTCGCACCGTCTTCAATCTCCTGCCAGTAGGCAGGAGGGCGTGTGCTCGCCGTGCGCCGGCACGCGCCGGCCACCTCCTGCCTCCCTGCCTGTCTCAACATCGCCCTGAGGATGCCACACACTCCCTCTCGACGCTTTCACTCTCTCCCGCGCCTTCTCCCCCTCCTCTGGCTCCCTCTCTTCCCCACCGAGCGGAGCTCGTCGCCGCCGCTCGCTGCTGCCACAGCCACCGCCTCCCCCTCGCTTCTTTGACGTGCCCACGAGCTTCGCCTCGACTTCCTCATCCTCTCCACCAAGCCATGGAGCTACGGACGCGCCACAACGTTGCCAGCATCGCCGTTTCCATCGGCGGCCACCGTGGATTCTCGTCGTCGATTCGAGAGCTACCGGACGTCCTCGAGCCCGCTGAGACCGCCGTCCGACTCCCTGTGAGCTCCGCCGTCGTTACCCACTCTTCCCCGCGTCGTTTCCTTGCCGTAGCGCCGTTCCCCGCCATCACCGAAGCTCACCGCCGCCCGGCCTTGTCACCGCCGTGGCTTGAGCTCGAACGAGTCGCGCCCGTGCACCTCACCGAGCTCCTGGCGACCCCAGGAGGCTACGCAGTGTTTTCCTTCGCTCGCCCGTGCTCCGCAACGCCGTTTCCGCCGAGGTCCAAACTCCAGCTGCCGCAGCCGAGCTCATCGGCGTCAGCTCCGGCCATCCCAGCTACTGCTGCTTGCTGGAATGGATGCGCGCGTGTGCCAGCAATCCGTAGCCGCAAACGGCGCGCCAAACCGTCGACCGTGGGCAAATCCCGAGCCCTCCGCCATCTCGGGCTTCGCCGGCGACAAGCCGCGGGTCAACTCCGGCGAGTTAACCCGGGGGTTTGACCCCGTCTGGCCAGGGTTTGACCACCCTGGGTCACTGACGCATGGGGCCAGCCCTGCTAATTAACCCAGGTTAGTGTTAATTATTTAGTTAGTTAATTACCCCCTGACATGTGGGCCCATGCCTTAACTAACCTAGATGAGGTTTAGTTTAATTTTAATTAACCTTGTTAGTTAACGTGTCACTGACGTGTGGACCCCACTGTCAGGTTTGACTTGGACCAGCCCCTTTGACCTGCTGACGTCATGCTTACGCATTGCTGACGCGGTTAATCATTTTCTGGATTAAAAATAATTCAGAAAACTCCAGAAATTAGTATAAACTTCTAAAATTCATAGAAATTCAACCATAACTCCAAATGAAATAAATATATATGAAAAATGATCAGAAAAATCCAAGGAATCTGAATATGGCATTTTCATGCATGTTTGAACAACTTAACCTCACTGTTTAGTCCAAAACATGATAATGCACTATCTGAATTCATAGTTTGAATTTGAATTTGAACCTAGTGTTCAAACCAACTCCATTTAACTTGTTGCTAGTTGCATTAGCTCAATCAACAGCATATTGCCATGTCATGATCATGCATCATATTGTTGCATCGCATTGATTGTGTTCTTCCTTGTTTCCCGGTAATTGTCCCCTCTCGATAGACGCTGCTCCGACGTTGTGATCGTTGACACTGATGAAGACTCAATGTTGTCTTCAGCAGTGCCAGGCAAGCACAACCCCCTTGTTCATTCCGATACCACCCCACTCTCTCGCTCCTGCTCTCTTTTACTGCATTAGGACAACAACGATTCATCTGTTACTTGTTGCGGTAGTTGAACCCCTTATCCTCTGCATGACCTGTCATTGCCACAGTAAATAGATGAAACCCACTAGCATGAGTAGGACTTGTTTGAGCCCTGATGTGCCTACTCATTCATGCTTGTTTGTCATGCCTGCTATTGCATAGATTTGTGTCAGGTCTGATTCATCGAGAATGAATCGGAGGTGTGTGAACATGTCCTACTGTGTGTGAGCTAAGTGTGCGAACACGTTTTGGTAAAGGTAGCGGTGAGAGGCCATGTAGGAGTACATGGTGGGTTGTCTCATTGAAACCGTCCTTAGGAACTGAGTTCTGTGTCTGTGATCCATGAACAGCTACTACCACTCATTGGGGTCCTTAATTGACCCTCTCGGCTTCTTAATCTCCTAGTACTCTGTCCAGGAGTTGCAACTAGTTTTTGGTGTTTGTAGGCTATGTGTTGGCGGCCGTGCGTAGCGCTGACCCTAGGGGTGGGCTATGATGCGGTAGATACACCGTGGCATGGTGTACTGGGCGCCCGTTTGGTGTCTCGGGAACCCTGTTCACATCGTTCGGGGCCGTATGTGGAAACCTCGGCCGGACTCCCTGCGGATGGAACCTGGATAGGCGATAAACCTGGACTAGAGACTTGAGTGTTTAGGTAGGCCGTGGCCGACACCCTCGTTGGGCTTCCGCTTGAAGGTTGCCGAGTACATGTCGTGTAAACGACGTTAAGTGGTGGGAGCGTGTGTGAAGAAGTACACCCCTGCATGGTTATCATTATCTATTCGAATAGTCGGATTCCTCGGATATGGAAACTTGGACCCCTTGCATAGTTCATAGACAAGCGAAAGTGGATACTCTAAAACCCGCAAGATAAGCGTGAGTGCTATGGATGGCGTTCTCGTAGGGAGACGGGAGCGGATCCATAGTGGTGTATTGATATGGTGAATATGTGGACTCGTGTGCGCCACCTCAAAGAGTTACTTGCAGTCATAGTTTAGGTTAGCCACTGAGTCAAAGCTGTCTTGCTGCAGTTAAACTCCACCACCCCCGTTGTTGATACTGATGCATATGTAGCCTAGTTCTGATGTAAGTCTTGCTGGGTACATTTGTACTCACGTTTGCCTATTTTATGTTTTGCAGAGAGACGTCAGTCTCGCTAGTAGTTCCGTGTGGGCTTCGACGTTTAGCTTGATACCTCAGCTATGATCTTGTGCCCTCGGCAGGATCTGGTAGTTAGTCAGGCTTCTTAGCCTTTTTCATTTGTAGATGTCTATACTCAGACATGTTAAGCTTCCGCATGTGCTTTGATTTGTATGCTATGATTGTTGGGTCATGAGACCCATGTTTGTAATATCTCGCTCCTCGGAACCTAATGAATAAATACTTGAGTCGTAGAGTTATGTTGTGATGCCATGTTGTATTTACACATATCGAGCATATTGTGTGTATGATTGAAATGCTTGGTATGTGTGGGATCCGACAATCTAGTTGTTATCCTTGGCAGCCTCTCTTATGGGCGAAATGTAATCTAGTGCTTCCATGAGCCATAGTAGTCCGCTACAGCCCTGGTTCACCGGAGTCCTGCTAGCCCAGCACTACTGCTCAGGACACTTGACTGGCCGGCATGTGTTTCACTTCGTTCCTGTGTCTGTCTCTTCGGGGAAATGTCATGCGGTGACATCTGGAGTCCTGCCTAGCCTGCTACAGCCCGGGTTCCCAGAGTCCTATTAGCCCAGTGCTATGGCCCGGATTCACACGCTGCTGACCGACATGCTCGATGCGATTCATGTATGCCTGTTCCCATAGGTTGGTGCTGCTTTGGGTTCACAACTAGCCATGTCGGCCCGGGTTCTCTGTCATATGGATGCTAGCAACACTATCATATACGTGAGCCAAAAGGCGCAAATGGTACCCGGGCCATAGGTAAGGCGACACCCATGGGAATACCGTGTGTGAGGCCGCAAAGTGATATGAGGTGTTACCGGCTAGATCGATGTGACTTGGAATCGGGGTCCTGACAGAACCCTGGCCGACATGACTAGTTGTGAACCCAAAGTGGCACTAACTTATAGGAACAGGCATAAATGAATCAACATCGAGCATGTCGGTCAGCAGCATGCGAATCCGTGCTATAGCACTAGGCTAATAGGACTCTGGATGTCACCGCATGACATTTCCCCGATGGGACAGACACAGGAACGAAGTGAATCACATGCCGGCCAATCAAGTGCTCCGGAGCAGTAGTGCTGGGCTAGCAGGACTCCGGTGAACCGGGCTATAGCGGACTACTATGGCTCATGGAAGCACAAGACTACATTTCCCCATAAGAGAGGCTACGAAGGATAAACAACTAGGTTGTCGGATCCCACACATACCAAGCATTTAAATCATACACACAATATGCTCGATATGTGTAAATACAACATGGCATCACAAAATAACTCTACGACTCAAGTATTTATTCATTAGGCTCCGAGGAGCGAGATATTAGAAACATGGGTCTCATGACCCAACATTCAGAGCATACAATTCAAAGCACATGCGGAATCTTAACTTGTCTGAGTACAGACAACTAAAATCAAGAAGGCTGAGGAGCCTGACTATCTACCAGACCCTCCCAAGGGTACAAGATCGTAGCTGAGGTATCAAGCTAAACGTCGAAGTCCAAGCAGAACTACTAGCGAGACTGAAGTCTCTCTGCAAAACATAAAATAAGCAAACGTGAGTACAAATGTACCCAGCAAGACATACATCAGAACTATCTACATATGCACCGGTATCAAGAAAGGGGGTGGTCGAGTTTAACTGCAGCAAGCCAGCTTTGACTCAGTGGCTAACCTGAACTATGACTGCAAGTAACTCGTTTGAGGTGGCGCACACAAGTCCAGAAATTCACCATATCAATACACCACTATGGATCCGCTCCTGTCTCCTTGCGAGAAAGCCATCCATAGCACTCACGCTTATCTTGCGAGTTTTAGAGTAACCACTTTCACTTGTCTATGAACTATGCAAGGGGTCCAAGTTTCCATATCCGAGGAATCTGGGTATTCGAATAGATAATGATAACCCTGCAGGGGTGTACTTCTTCACACACGATCCCACCACTTTCCGTCGTTCACACGACATGTACTCGGCAACCTTCAAGTGGAAGCCCAACGAGGGTGTCGGCCACGGCGTACCTAAACACCTAAGTCTCTAGTCCAGGTTTATCGCCTATTCAGGTTCCATCTGCAGGGAGTCCGGCCGAGGTTTCCACATACGGCCCCGAACGATGTGAACAGGGTTCCCGAGACACCAAACGGGTGCCCGGTACACCGTGCCATGGTGTATCTACCGCAACATAGCCCACCCCTAGGGTCAGCGCTACGCACGGCCGCCAACACATAACTTACAAACACCAGAAACTAGTTGCAACTCCTGGACAGAGTACTAGGGTGATTAAGAAGCCGAGAGGGTCAATTAAGGATCCCAATGAGTGGTAGTAGCTGTTCATGGATCACAGACACAGAACTCAGTTCCTAAGGACGGTTTCAATGAGACAACCCACCATGTACTCCTACATGGCCTCTCACCGCTACCTTTACCAAAACGTGTTCGCACACTTAGCTCACACACAGTAGGACATGTTCACACACCTACGATTCATTCCCGATGAATCAGATCTGACACAACTCTATGCAATAGCAGGCATGACAAACAAGCATGAATGAGTAGGCACATCAGGGCTCAAACAACTCCTACTCATGCTAGTGGGTTTCATCTATTTACTGTGGCAATGACAGGTCATGAAGAGGATAAGGGGTTCAACTATCGCAGCAAGTAACAGATGAATCGTAGTTGTCCTAATGCAGTAAAAGAGAGCCGGAGCGAGAGAGTGTGATTGTATCGGAATGAACAAGGGGGTTTTGCTTGCCTGGCACTTCTAAAGATATCATTGGGTCTTCATCAGTTTCAATGATCACAGCGTCGGTACAACGTCTATCGAGAGGGGACAAATACCGGCAACAGAGAAAGAAACACAATCAATGCAATGCACAATATGATGCATGATCATGACATGTCAATATGTTGTGGTTTGAGCTAATGCAAACTAGCAACATGTTTAAATGGAGTTGGTTGAACCCTAGGTTCAAATTCAAACTCCATATGTGAGAGTTTAAATTCTATTTATGTGAATTGGCATAAACAGTAGCCATAAGTTGTTCTAACATGCATGAAAATGCCATAAACAGATTCCTTGAATTTTTCTGATAATTTTTCATATATAAATTATTTCATTTGGAGTTACGGTTTAATTTCTATGATTTTTGAAGTTTAAGTCATTTTCTGGAATTTCCTGAATTGTTTTAAAACAGAAATTAATTACTGCGTCAGCATGACATCATCATGACGTCAGCAGGTCAACGTGGCACGGTCTAGATCAAACCTGACCAGTGGGACCCACTGGTCAGTGACCCAGTGACATTTAGTGTCACAGACAGGTGGGTCCGGTCAACGGCCACGTCAGCGAGGTCAACGGTGACGCGTGGGGCCACTGTGTTTAGATTAATCTTAATCTATTTTTGTTAGTTGGTTAGTTAGGCAGCAGGGCCCGCATGTCAGCGAGCCAGGGGGGTTAGTTAGTGGTTCAATTAGCCGCTAATGATGCGTCCACGTCATCATCGCCGGCGTTATAACCACCAGCGTAAACAGAGCACGGCGAGGTTGCTCGTCCGGCCAACTCCGGCAACGAGAGGTCGCCCGGCCGGGCGCGTTGGAAGTGGCGCAATGAGGCGCATCCGTTGGTGGCCTTGGGCGTCGCTGGGGTGGCGTGCAACGGCGGGGACGGCGAGTTGGGCGGCGGCCGGAGTACGGCGTCGATGGGGATCGGGTCTAGGGAACGAAATTAACAGAGAGGAGAGAGGGGAAACGACGACGGCCTCACAGGGAGTAGAACTAGGGCTCGAAGAGCTCGGGGATGACCGGCAGGCGACAAATCGATGGCGGCTCCCTCCAGTGGCCGACATTGAAGACGAAGACGATGGCGACGGAGCAGCGTGTCTGGAGCTCGCTTGCTTCGATGGATAGGCCCGTGATGTCTTGGCGGAGCGGTTGGACGGCTAGGGAGGCAAGGGGTGGGCTGTGGCCGCCAGGGCAGCGAGGGGCAGCGATGGTGGCACTCGGCCGATGAGAGAGAGAGCCAGGGGAGGGGAGAGGTTGCGGGTGAGGGAGAGAGAGAGAGGTCAGGGGGTCTCTGGGCATCTCCAAACGAGGGACCAGGGAGAAGGACGGGCCTCCAGCGTGAAGCAGGAGGTGGCCATAGCTGCGCATGCATCGACACGCACCTGCTCCTACTGGCAGGAGGAAGACGACGCGGTGGGGGTAGGTGGGCTGGACCAGGTAGGTGCGGGTAAGAGGCCCGGTGGGCTTTCATTTTTCTTTTGTTTCTGTTTTTCTGTTTTGTTTTGTTTAATTGCCACTGAATTCAAATTCAAACAAATTTGAAAACAGTGCCAAAACTCCCCTGGATAATTTCATGTCACTTAAGGTCTACTCCTCATATACATAAAATGTCTCAGGGCATTTGAAAATATATTCATTATATATTATGAATATAACTCCGAATTCAAATAGAATATTGATTTAAAATCAGAGCCCAAATAATCCCTTAGAAATGTTCCAAAATTTGGGTTTGATTTATAACTCTTGCCAAAATTGTCAGAGCTATTTCTAGGGCATTTTGGATTTACTGATTGCAATTTTAGGGTTTCTTGCCCTTTTATTAAAATGATTTATGAGGCTTTCAAATTCCTCATTTCAACTTTCGGAATATAGACATGATGCACACATGAAGCTAGCCTAGAGCATTACCAGAAGCTAGGGATGTGACACTCGACGCGTGCGCGACCGGCTTCCGCCGCGACAGCCACCATGCTTGCCTCCTCCGCGCGGGCAGAGACGACAATGACACGCTAGTTCCTCCTCGCTGGCGTGCTGGAGCACGCGCTCGTCCTCCTCTTCATACGCTGCGTGCATAGACGCGGCTCCACCAGCTGCTCGTGTGCTTGGCAGCGCGGCGGCATCGCGAGGAGGGACTGCAAACGACGTGAGCGGGCGAGCCTTCAGCTTCATGGCATAGGGATGGCGGCGACACGGTGGCGATGGGCGAGAAATTGTTGGCCAGAGCAGGCGGGCGCAACGGCAGCGGCATATTGATGAGTGCATGTGTGGGAGCTTACTTTAGTTTTATATATAAGGTTGGTCAAATTTAAAAGAAAACCGTACTAGTACACTTAAACATTAGACTTAGGCAATGCTTTTACTAGTTAGTACCACAGCCACGATACGGAATCTTGTGCAAGCGCGTGAACCGCGGCTGCGCGGTCGATCAAACGGTGTGTCACTGTGTCGCGCTCGAAGGACATCCACCGAACCTTTTTGTGTGTGTGAAAACAATCCTCGAATATTACTCAACTTTTTTTCCTGTGAAAGTTCTTGACGCTGCAATATTTCCATATATTTGAATTTAGCTCCAGTTCGTGTTTATTTGGATTTGGACGTTTTAGGTGTGCCCTAGTTTTTTTTAATACTGATTTTGTGTGTGTGTGTGTGACTAAGAGAGAACATGTGTATGTGTCCAGATGTGTGTTGTGGTGGAAGGGCAATGTGGAGACGGTGTGCGTGTGATACAGACATAGAGAGGTGTGAATGTGCAAATGATCATGCATGAGTGAGACATAGACAGATGCCGATACGTTGTGTATACATGAGAGAACGGTCTTCTAGTTTACTTGTGTGTGTGTGTGTGAGAGAGAGAGAGAGAGGGAGAGAGAGAGACAGAGAGAGGAGCATCCGTAACACAACAACCATCTCTCTCGATTCGTCCGTCCCTCGCACGGTCGCATGCAACACATGCATCAACGCGCACATTTTGACACCCTCACCCGGCCCCTGCCCACCTCAAGGCCCGCACAATCTCTTCGTGAATACCCATTTCTCTCCTTAGGTTTGTTTTCTCTCAATATCTGACACACACACACACACACAGAGAGAGAGAAGAGACAGCAGCACAACACACACACACACTCCCCCGAGCACACAATTCATCCCCATCCAAGGTTATACGGCGACCACTCTCGCTTGTGCTTCTTTGCACCCCAACATGCACAACACCTCAATCTTCAAAGAGGGCATCGAGCAGATCGAAGACGGCGACCACACCGCGCTAGAGAATGCGGGGTCATTTGGAAGCAGGGTGATGTGACGACGGCTGACTGACTCCTCCCCCCACCCTCTCTCTCTCTCTCTTGCACAAAATTACCAATCCCTCTCTCCCCCGCACAAAATTGTCAATCCCTCAACCCACGAGATCCTTCCCCTCTCGTCCATGTTTTTCCAGCTCTCTCATCAAACATGTTGTCTCTTCTCCTTCCACGTATACAGAATCCAGATGCACACGCATCTCATGTATATTACATGTATCCATCTTTCTCACAGACCTAACTTCTTCCTCTCTCTTTCTCTCTCTATCTCTCTCTCTCTGTCTCGTTAGGTTTGTCTCCTACTCTCTCGTCCACATACATACAATCTTTCCCGCCCTATCTGCTCCATCTTCAAAAGCTCTCTCTGCACGTTTCATTCACACATTGGGATATGTCAAAATGTTGCTTCTATAATGGCTGATGTAGAGTTATGGTTGTTTTTGTTGCATCCTACAAAGTAATAACTATGAAATGCATTTAGATTCTCATTTGACTGGGATTATGTGAGTTTGAGCATGTTGTGAAGTACTATAGACCTTGTATACATCTTGGGATTCGACAATGATTGTAACTATTGAATTGTATAGACCATTACATTCGAAGTCAATAGCCTAATATATTTATTTCACAATTTCAACAAATGATTAGTTCACTACAAACTAAGAAAACAAATGTGTACTCCCTCCGTTTTTATTTAAGTCCGCGTATTAGCATTGGTCAAAGTCAAGTTTTGTAAACTCTCAGAAAGCTTATAACAAAAAATATTAACATATACAATAACAAATAAATACCATTAGATTCATTATTGAATGTACTTTCACATCATACATATTTGTTATGGTAAATGTTTATATTTTTCTATAAACTTGGTCAAACTTTAGGAAGTTTGACTTCGGTCAAACCTAATATGCAGAGTTTACTACTACTACTCGCTAGTTGCTTAGCCGAATCACTCAACACGCCACACGGGGAGTCCAGTGTCACAAAATTTTGAGGTCGGCGGGAAAATCTCCCGCGACCCTGATTCGAGCAGTGGGAAGTTACCATCATAGCCTTCGGAACAGGCCTACGGATGACGCTTGGTAGGGGGCTGTTTTCGTAACTTCAGGTTCACCCTACCCAGCCAACCCCACCCCGGCACCCAGAGTAGTACACCTGAATACTCCCCATTTTCTATCCCCACCGCAAAATAGACTTCTCCACGGCACCGCAGCCTTCGTGCTCCTCCCCTTTACATCAGCGCACTCGTCCACCGCAGCGCATCTGCCTCATCGACGACCTCGTACGCGCACTGGAGCCGGTCCACCGTCGTCGTCGTACACGGAGCCTCTTCCCCGGCATCGTCTTCCACGGTCTCGGATCTGCTTCCCGGAAGCCGACGCCAAGCGCAGAAGTACCACCGTCGTGGACAATGAACTGACTCCCGTTGCCGACCATGACTCACAGAGGCCGCCGCGACCATCGTTCTCCTCCTCGATTGGTAATGTGTGTATTGAATCACTTAGCAGTACATGTGCAGTTCCAATTTTGTTCATACCTACCCTTCAAATTTCCTGGGTGCTATTGTTCCCGTAAAAGTAATTGGTTATAGCCTCCATTGTCCAACAGAATATCAGCTTGTAATTGTGCGTCGCTCCTGTATCGCGCTGTGCTTGGGTAGGTTTTTCATCTGCAACCAGTAGTGTGGCAAATGATGGAAAGGTTTTTAGAACTAGCAAGATGCCCATGCGTTGCACGCATCAAGATGCATTTGTATGAGTAGTTTATCTTGTGGGAGAAAAGGATGAACGAGGGAAGGCCTTATTTGCAAATCTGGAGAGGGGTATGGGTATCTTTTTGCAAAATTCCCATTTGTTTCCTTCCTATCTGTCAGATATAAATCGGATGGCCTATATTGCAAGAAAAAAAGTATAGAGAAAAAAAGTAGACAGTAAAGGAAGTAGAGATAAATATTAAATATAAATATAAAATAAATATAACAGTAGAGAAGAGAGTAGAGATAGCAGAGACGTCGGGAAAGGATCGCGCGCGCGGGAAAAAGCGGCCGGGCGTGCGCTAGTTTTGGCGCGCGGCGTCCGGCGTGCTTTATAAAATACAACACCCTCCCACCACTCTGTGCCTTGCCACCGCTCTCTCCCTGCTCTGTGCCTCGCCACCGCTCTCACCCTGCTCTTTTTCGCCTCGCTGCCGCCGTGCCACCATGCCGTCGCGTCGCCGGGAAACTTGGGGATATCGCGGCGTCCGCGCGCGCCCCTCCGGCGACTTCTCCGCCGAGATCCGGTTCCGCGGGATGCGCCTCGGCCTCGGCAATTTCGACACCGCCAACGAGGCCGCCCGCGCGTACGACGCGGCGTTGTGGCGCCTCCGGTGGCCTCATAGAACATTGAACTTCCCCAATGTGTCGACGCGGGAGCGGGCGTAGGAGCTCGCGCCTCTGCCACGGCTTAGCACCGACGAGGATCGTCGCGACAACCGGAGGCGGGAGCACCGTCTCGGCATCGCCGATATGGATGAGGAAGCCATGGCGCTGTGGCGCCAACACTTCCCGCAGGACATCATCAACGAGCGCGAGTTCTACGCGCAAAGGAGGACGGAGAGGGATAATAGGAGGGCGGAGCGAGCAGCCTATTGCGAGGACAAGCGTAGGCGAAAAGTGGATGCTCAATTCAACATGAGGCTAGGAGCAGCGTCGCCCTGGGATTCCGACGACTATCTGTATATTCACACCTACAGTGAGACGTCGGAGGAGGACGTCACCAAGGAGGAGTCGGACGACGAGGAGTAGTTTAATTATCTTTTTTATCTGTCTATGCTGAGAACTATCCTCTACTCTCTAGTATCTACTTCTCGATCTCAGCACTGTAAACGCTTTTTTAAAGCGCCGCGCGTTGCGATTCTGTTGGAGATGCTCTAACATGGCAGACGAGTGCTTTAATGTTGCCCACAAGATGCGCGAGTATTACTAGTAGTATATTTTTCTTGCCATGTTGAGATTTTAAAACCACGAGTGCGAACATGCAGAGGAGCAATGAAGACCAAACACGGGATATTCGGGACATCTTCAAGGAGCGTGGCAAGTTAAAGAGGAGCTGCACCGAACCTGTAAAACGAGCTTTGGTAAGTAACACCCTTTCAATTACTTTCGTGTAGCCTCGTGTTCTTCGATGTGTATATGTTGTAGTTTCTGTTTCTCTTAAGCGTGGTGTTCTTCGATGTGTAATAAGAAGAGTCTTAATCGTCCTAATGCTTTCGTTTTTAGCTTGATGTAGGAAGTGGGTGTTCTCACCTTGTAGTCTGTTTTTATTTTATTTTCCTTTTGAATTCACTTCTCCGAGTTCTGTTTATCTGGCTTCTACTAAATGGATCTAGGTTGCTCTGAGTATTGATCTAAAAAAGAAGTAACTTCATGTCAGGATGCAGTTCCTGCGAGGAGGGAAGTATGGTCAACCTCGAGATCATGTTTCCAAAATGAGGCTGGATTACACACAAGGTGCCAGTTCCCTAATGATGCTGGATTAGACACAAGGTGCAAATTCCCAGATGATGCTGGATTACACACAAGCCAGGTGGAGTCGTCAGCTGTTCATGTCCTCGTGGCATTAGTAAAGGCTGAAAGAAAGCGTGCAGCAGCCCTTGAGAATGTAGCTGAGTTCCTGAAGAAGCGAAAAGAGCAATCATATGCTCTCTTCACCCAAGCCAAAGAAGAGATGGAAGAAGCCAGAAATAAGCTAGCAGAGGCAGAGCAGGCTAGGCGTCTCCTGCTATCTAAAACTGTTGTCAATACAAAATTTCCTTCATAATAGCTAGGTTCAAATGTTTATCCAGTCAGCATGCCTGTTGTGATGTCCGTGCATCTACTGATGTGGCACAAAATGTTTTTTTGGGTCATGTAATAACAGCAATTACTTTCCAAACAATAACAGACGAAGCATTGGACATGGTATAGTTCACGCGCAAGCCCGACATTCCAAGTTCAACTTCCACATCAAACTCATGTTCACAGATATCTGCACATTCATACATAATGTCCACAACCATGATTCACTTCAAAGCCAAAAAAATGTGAGGAGAGTTATAAATAAAGAAAATCCTCTACTAGTTCCTGCTACCAGTGCGAGCACAACAAGTCAAGACCATGCGTAAATTAATTATATTTTAGTCATTTTTTGTGTTCTAAAATGCCTGCCGGCTCGCGGAAGGACGTGTTGCCGGCACACGCGGATTCAATGAAGGCAGGCGGGGCAGTCTTAAGCTGGTTGCACGCGGCGAGGAGGCGTGCTCAGCCGGGCCTGCAGCGAGTGCGGCCCTCTTGGCCGGCGCGCCGGTTCAATGCCTGCGCTATGAGAGGTCGCGTCCGTGTCAGAGCAATCACTCCCTCCAGTCCTTTTTTGTTTGGGTATAACAAAATCTCGTTTTCCATTCACATTTTACAAGTAAAATTCATGGACAAACTTTGACCCAAAGTACGATGGGGACTAGTAAACCAGAATGGAGGTAGTAGTTTTTTTAATCAAAGAAGGGTTTCCCCTTCCGATTTTCATTACTGAAAACCAGCATCTAAATCTAAACCATAGTATTTGCCCTAGAACTACCAGGTTCAACATCTCGCAACATAAACCCATACAACCTCCATCGCAAAAAAAAACATACGCCAAGGAGGTACGTAGTACTATGAATTCCATTTTCGCTCCATACCAATCGTTCTAAAACTACTTACTACTTATAACGCGCCATTGAAAATCGGAACTCTTAACCCCGCTAAAAAACGATATTTTTAAACGTGGCTACTCGATCTGTGGCAACTGGCGAGCCACCGCGCTCCAAGTCGTTCACCTGTGGTCCCGACCATCAACTCCTACGGATCAAATTATCACGCGAGCTGACTATTCCTACAAAGGTGCTCCACCACGTACCCGGTACCCGTGAATGCAGCAATCGTGCACCTAGGGTTTTAGGGTTTATTTGTTAACGTCGCCTTTATGTAACACTCATGTGTGCGAGACAGCGAGAGGCCGACTGCGTGCGTGCGCCTCTTCTCTTCGTATATGTACTCCACCGTTTGTCTGGTGTCCAAAAAATTATAATAACTACTAGCAATGTGCCAATGCGTTGCCACACGATCAAAGTAGATTAATACATATTCACCGATTTGATAGAAAAAAAGTCTAGTTTTGAAATATGTATATCACTAAAAATATGTTATGTTTCACTCAAAATATATTCCTTTGGCGGTTTTGATGAGATAAGGGAGGAATGTTGTTGGTTTCAAGATTCGAGAAGTGGTATATGTCTAATTTCTACTCTTACTAGCAAGATGCCCGTGCGTTGCACAGAACATCAAGATCTTGTGGGAGAAAAGGATGAATGAGGGAAGGCCTTATCTACAAATGTGGTGAAGAGTGCGGGTAAATTGCCATATTTTCCTTCCTAACTGTCAGATATAAATCGGACGACCTACATTGCAGGATGGCAGGCCCACCATCATCACCAATTATATTTTTTATCCCAACTCTTATAAAAAGCATTGTCGGTGATGATCGTGTGCCTGCCATCCTGCAATATAGGTCGTCCGATCTATATCTACGGATAGGAAGGAAACTATGGCAATTTTGCAAAAAAGATACCCACACCCCTCTCCACATTTGCAAATAAGGCCTTCCCTCGTTCATCCTTTTCCCCCACAAGATAAACTACTCATACAAATGCATCTTAATGTTCCGTGCAATGCATGGGCATCTTGCTAGTTGTTGCAAAAAGCCCATGTGTGTGTGAGAGAGAGGGAGAGTGGAGGAGGACGAAGTGCATGTGTGACAAAGACACAAGGAGTGTGTGTGCGATAGGTATCAGCTTAAAATGAGGCGATAGTGTGTGTGTGCACGATCGAGAGGGCATGTCTCAAGAAGGGAAGAAAAATTGCATAGATACAAGGAGCGGGAGAAAGACATGTATGCGATGGTGGAAGCACGAGTGTGCGGGTGTATAAACCCATCTAGAGGCTAGCTAGTCGATAAATGTTTGTGAGAGAAATACGAGTCGTGGTGCGAAAGCGAGAGTTTTGTGTGTGTGAGAGAGAGAGATGGTAGTTGGGAAGGGGAGTGGAAGCAGGAGTTGTGTGTGTGTATGTGTGTGTGAGAGAGAGAGAGGAGACGGTAGTCTGGGTTGTCTGATCAGTAAACAAATGAATAATGTCAGTCTGGGATGGAGACGAAAAGTCTACAAGAGAGAGAGATAGAGATTAATTTTAGTGGTATGAGTCATATGTAGAGACATATAGGGTATGTGAGAGAATCCCAAAGAGAGAAAGACAAAGTGAAAGATGAGTGGAGACTGTGTGTGTGGCGGTGAAAAAGAAAGCTTAGGTACCGAGTGATACCAGAGAACAGTAGAGACGTGAGAGATAATGAAAACCGTGTAATGTATAATGATAGGGAGAGTGTGACACTTCTCAAGGGAGACGTCGAGAGACCATGTTTGCGAGGATAGGAGAAAGATGAAGTGAGCGTGCGGGTGAGCTGGCGAAAAGAGAGTGATAGCTACCTGAAGGAGCATGCATCCGAGAGAGATGGGCGTGAAAGGAGTGAACAAAAAAGGGATTCAAATATTTGAATTCGAGATGATGATACATGTAATCCATACTCGAACCAAAATTGATCTATCAAACATGCATACTCATATGAATTCACGCACATCTATGTTATTTAATATGTAGATATTACTGATCCATACATTTTAGTAGAACATAATTTGGTTAAATTTTTTTGAATTCAACCTTAAGATTTCGAGATTGTTGTATTTGTAAATCATATTATACATATAAAGGAGAAGAATTCTTTGTTGTGCTTTTGAAAGTATATATATAAAATGATGTATATAGAATGTAATTCCAATTGAAAATGGATCCCGCCCGAAAAAATAGAATACAAACGGGATTCAAATTGAGTTGGCACGGTAAACATGCACTCTGCAAAATTTGAACGAAGCAGGGAAAGTCGCAGTAACCGCCCGAAACCAAAATCTGCGAGATGGAAATCACTACTGCCTATCCCTGCCACGCAAAGCCTATTTGCTGGATTTCTATAGATTTCGATAGGGGTAGGTTTGTAATTTCACCCAAACGTGACGTAACCGCCTCTGACCCAGATTCATACACGATGGGCGCCAAAACACAGTGTGTCCTCGGTCGAAATAGACTCCCTCCTAGATTCATATTCATACACGGTGGGTGCCAAAAACAAACTCTTGTCAGCAAATATTCGGTGTATGCGAGATTACCGTCCTATCCCCAACCGACTAATGTTGTTGTGATGCAGTAGATATTTGAAATGGGGGCTAAGTTTGTAAATTTCCTCGCATTTGAGACAAGCGCGTCCTGAATACATGGTTCCTCTCTTCCTCTCTACCTCCCTTTTCCCCATTCGTACTCCGTGGGCGCCAAAACACCCTCTCCACCCCACCCTCCTCCGTCCGTCGCCGTCCGCCACCCCATCCACCACCATCCTCCTCCACCATGCCGGAGCTGATACCCCGACGCCGCCGTCCATTACAAGAGATCGACCTCTCTCATCCACGGCTTCGGACCGGGATCCTTGCATCCCGTCCTCTCGCTTCATCCCCGCCGTCGTCCACCTTGCCGGCGCCGCTCCTACGACCATCTCGTCCACCACGCCCCTCCGCCACCGTCTACCCTCCTAGATCTGCTTCCATGCCGCCGACAGCCATCGCTACCACAGCACTGTCAAATTCTCAGCAGATGCGTACATGGTGCCGCACCAGAGGCGGTACTCTTTCGTATCTGCTCAACTTATTTATCACAGCAACAAAATAGATCGCCACTGCTTTACTCTGATTTTTTGTCTTGGTTGCGAAGTTGCCTTTGTCTGGTTTGCACCTTCAGATCCGCCATGGCACGCTCAACACTATACTCCCAATGCTTATGGTTTTCCCCTTTTATATTCCACACTAGTTAAATCATAGTAGACTAAATTTCAAAATTGGGTCAGTCGATTTTTCAGAGCTCGCCAAAGTTTGCCGGTGTGATCGAAGGGGCTTGGGTGGTTGTGGGGCCTCGCCGAACGAAGAAAACTCGACGCGGGTGGGGGTTGGGACGGGGGTGGCGGAGGAACACAGGCGGTGGGAGCCGGTGGTCCGGCCGGCGGCCCGTGCAGTGTTCTTTACGGGAAGAATCAGAGACAAGGAAGAAGAAGGGTTAGGAGACGTAGGATCTTCATCCAACCGCCTGAAATGGTCGAGAGACAGCTGGGAGTTGCATTCTTAATGCGCTCTGGTTCATGATGTGTGGGTACTGTGCAACCAACATTTTATTATTCAAAATCTGCTTGCTCTTCTTTACCATGTTCCTCTTCCGTTCTTCTTTAATATGTACTCTCTCCGTTCCTAAATACAAGTCTTTGTATAGATTCCACCATGGACTACATGTGGAGCAAAATGAGTGAATCTACACTCTAAAATGTATCTGGATACATCTATATGTGATCCATAGTGGAAATCTCTACCAAGACTAATATTTTGGAACGGAGGGAGTATGATAGTAGTACAGTATGTTCCTTGTACTGAAGATGAGCAGGGACATTTGCAGTGTAGAGGTCTATATGGTCGGTTGTGATGGACACTTTGAGCCTCTTTGATTTGAAGGATCTTGTAAACATAGGAATAGGATTTGTAGTGGCCTGCCCACTTGAATCCTATAAGAATAGCAAGGAAATGCGGGGAGCTGTGTCGCCTTTGAGAGTTACACTGATATTAACAGTACCACACCTTCACTTGAAGAGAGCTGGTATCCGAAGCCTTTCTAGCCGTACCGGCAATACTAGCACATATATTCCAGCAAGTTCCACTTTGCTAATTTTACTCTGATGCTTAAGGTTTTCCCATTATATCTACACTATGATCTGTGTAGCTGCTTTGTGTCGCACTAGCAGCAGTCCACTCTTGAAGCTAAACACTGCAATGACTTACAAAATTGGCACCAAGGCATTGAGTGCTATTCTGTATGCAATGAAATGCATACGCTCCCCACCTATTGATTCTTGTTCAGAATATGATCCTAATGACTATTCTAACCTCGAGGAGTCAAAGGCAGATGGTCTGTCATGTTCACCCATCAAGCTGTGTGTTCTAATTTGGCAATGTTTTATTGATTGCGGGTATCTTGCATATGTTGTCTTGCATTTCTTCTACTTTTTTGCACCGCCATCTTCTTAGTTTACTCATCATATATGTCGAGATGCCATGCCCATCCATTATCAATACATATTCCATCTGTCATCATACCATGTTTTTCCACTCAAATGATGTTCTTGTGCATCAGACATCAAAAAGGAAGAGGGTGATTGCCGAACCTGAAGGAGCACCAGCAAAGTCCTTAAAAAATGTGGTGGTGCCAGAGAAATCAGACATCACCCCACTTATATTGGCTGTACAACCAGTGACACAAAACGTAGGACCGACTCCAGCAGGCTGTACCCATACTTCACTGGCCACACCACTAGCCCCACCACACAGGACCTGCACTCCAGCAAAAGGTATACCGATTTCATTTGCCATAGCACCAGCTGTACCACAGAAAAATCCCACTCCAGCAAAAAGTACAGCAAGTCCACCGGCCGAAGACCTATCCCAACTACAGAGACGGCCAATTCCTGTAGATTGGAACCCCATTCCATTTATTCCCAGTTTAAAAGACAATGCTTTCAATGTTGTTAGGGACTACGTGCATATATTCCCATCGTGGGAAGATTATTGTGAAGACAAACACCATTTTCACATCTTCCTGTCCAACTTATGTGTAAGTGCTATTATTCATGGTTATTATTTTCCTGTTTTCTGCTGATTGAACACATCAATGATTTACATTACATTGTTGTAACTAGGCGAGGGTCAATCTGGATAGTCATGACAAGCAAAGCTTTCTTGTGCTTTTCAAGGAAGCATTGCAGCAGTATCGGTGTTACCTGAGGAAATCACACTTTAATGGCTAGTCTATAAACGAATTTCTGGTGAAGTCTCATGTGCTAAATTTAGAAGACATTGAATGGAAAAACCTTGTTATGCACTGGCCTCATTCCCAGGATGAGGTACTGTCTATGAAATCACATGACAATTTAAAATTCTACTTTTCCGCATGTGCCTTACGGATCTTTTTTGCAGGAAATCAGCTCGAAGAAGAATTGCGGTTTGACAAGAATGACAGGATATCACAAATATGTTGCCCGCTGCTTTGCTCTTGATAGTACCTGTTGTCCTGTATCAGTGTACTTGCATACATATCTGGTTCATTATGTGACAGTAGTATGCATGATAGCTTGCTTATCAATTGTTCGCTCCAAATTATCTGATCTGTATGAATGGTTACATTAGTGTAGAATATATCCAATGCCAATGTTTTTTTAGCTCTGCATTGTTCTTGTAAGTACATGTTGTCCTTTATCAGTGTACTTATAATGAGAGGTAGTTGTTCATGTACCATCACTCTGCAGCTTATTTTCCTTTGCCCTCCATTTTCTACACATCAGATCTATATTTACTCTTACCATAAGGTTGGTACTGAAGAAGTTTAGTTGTGCATTACTCTTGGTTGTACCTTTTGCCTGTATTGCTGCACTTACATTTATAGCTACTTGGTTATGTAGCATCACTCTTCATCTTATCTTAAATATTGTCCATTTTTTCGTATATTATCACATCTAGATTTACTCTTAACAAAATGTAGAATAAAGGCAATGCTTTTGAAGAAGATTATGTGGTAAACTTCTTGAATTCCCCCCCCCCCATCAGCATGGACAAGGCCTTTATAGAGCCTGTCTTCACCAATAATGTAAGTTTGTCCATCTCAAGCCTTCAAACTTTGTTGTATATATTTGGTTAGGCATGACTGCAATAGCTGTTTATTTTTGGTGTTTGCATCAAATTGCTTGTTTAAAGTTTATTATGTAGTTCATAAACAAAAGTTTGTCCTTTCTCAATTTAAGTTTTCAGTTGTACAACCAAGTTCCTTCTTCATACCATGTAAATTAAACTATGCAGAGCAAGTGATCTTCTTTTGCACTGCATGTATGCTTCTGTTCTTCATCCGTAATCCAGTGGTGTGGTGAACCTACCCACTACAGCACAATGTCATATTCTGCAATGTCTTAACTATGAACAATGTCATATCATTCTACTATTATTTAAACCGTCTCTTTATTTGCCAATCTGAAATGGTATAAATTGATAGCACACTAACCATTGATACTTATGAGTTCTTGATCTGTAATCCAGTGGTGTCGTAAAGCTGCCAACTCCTTCACAATGTCATTTCCTGCCATGTCTTGACCTGAACAATACCGTATTGTGTTAATGCAATTTTAAACTGTGTCACTTTATTCGTCAGTAAGAAATGTGATGAATTGTCAGCACTGATACTTTTATGTGCAAAACCTGTCATTTGTCTGCTTGTTTATCTTTCAGAGTGAGGAAGATATAAGTGTTGAACAAGCGCAGTTTCATCATCTTGCTCAGCTACTTGCACTGTAGCTCCCCAGCAGGTCTAACGTTTCTTGAACTCTATTGAAGTGCTATCGGTTTTGTATGTTATTTTGTCAGGGTGTTTATTTGCACTGGTAGCGATCTTTGATGCCCAGTGTATGTAATCTGTTGTCTGCTTGTGCTTTATTATCATAGTGGTGAACTTTGATGCCCAGTGGATGTAATATGCCGTAATTTATTTATTGTATAGTCTAGGTTTTTTCTTATTCACGATGCTGCAGTTATTCTACTGTATATATATCATGTCTTCGCAGTAAACTGGCCAAACCGTAAAATTACGGTACATAATCAGGCCGTCATGCAATCATGATGTAGGTTGGGCCTGAAACATGCCGAATAGCTCATGCGCCGGAAGTAGCCCGAAATGAACCCCGGCCCATGATCGTGCGAATCAAATCACGGGCTTTTAATAGGCCAAAATTGTCTCGGTCCTTGTTTGGCCCAATCAGATATCGGCTGCGAGCAGGACGGATGCAAACTAGGCCGTAGTTAGGCCCAACTATATGATGGGCTTTTAATAGGATGAAATTAATATAGGGCCGAAATGTTAAACGGGCCCTTAACAGGCCAAAACTAATATCAGGCCGAATTACTAACTGGGCCTTTAGCAAGTGGGCCCAAAAGCATAGTGTCCAGTTGACGGGCCGAATCTGATATGGGCCATAATTGAGCCCAAAGCCTCTTAAAGGGCCGGACCTGATCTGGGCCGTAATTTGGCCCAGAACGTGGTAGGCTTTTAACGGGCCGGATCTCATATGGGCCACTATTAGGCCCGGAGCGTGGCAGGCCATTAATGGACCGGATCAAATATGGGCCGGCATTTGGCCCAAAACATGGCAGCCAGTTAATGGGCCGGCCTACTAGGGTCCTCAAAATCTTGTGGGCCTACAGCTTGGCCGACCCATTAATGTCGGCGAAATCTCGTCGGCCTTTAGCTGGGCCAGCCCATTATGATCCGCAAGAATCTTGTGGGCCTTTACCTGGGCCGGCCCATTATGGCACACAAAAATCTTGTGGGCCTTTACCTGGGCCGGCCCATTATGGCCCGCAAAATCTTGTGGGCCTTTAGCTAGGCCAGCCCACTATGGTCCGCAAAATCTCGTGGGCCTTTAGCTGGCCGGCCCATTATGGTCCACAAAATCTTGTGGGCCTTCAGTTGGGCCGGCCCATTAAAACTTGATGGGCCGGTCCACGTGTCAACATATCATAGGCGCGTCTCGCCCATTGGATGAGTGACACATGTGCCAACGCGGACTTGACACGTGTCTCCTCCAGCCAATCATGATTTTACACGTGGAAAATCCCCATTGGTCGGGGCTGTTAACGGGTTATCGGATCCAAAAACCGACCCGATAGCTTAACGGCGTTCCGTTACAGTGGATGCCACGTGTCGGTCACCCTTGACGAAAGCACTTCTGTGACGCGTGATTTATCGTCATGGAAGTGGACACTTCCGTGATGATAATTTTGGTAATGTCATGCAACACTTCTACGACAGCACATGTATGACTATCTTGATCCTCTCATAAAATTGTCATGGATGTACATGCATGACAGAAAACGCGACCTACTGTGACAAACACGTATCATCACGGAAGTGTATTTTTTTGTAGTGATGCTAGAAATCCTATGGGAAGTAGTACAAAAAATTCCTTAGGAAAAAATCCTATAGGATTCAATCCTATGAATCAAACAACCAATATAGGAAAGATTCCCAAGGATTCTAATCCTCCAAAATTCCTATGCAAATCCTTTGAATCAAAGGAACCCTTAGAGTATCCAAACAGGAGCAGTATAGGACATGCAAGTTGCTCAAAGCATACAGTCAAATTCATACGTGAAAGGATTTTTTATCTTTTTGAAAACTGAACGTGAAAGGAATTTTTTTTTAGAATGCTCTTGGCATATCGCTAACATGTGATGAGTTAACCGACCTCAATAGACGGCAAAAATGCCAGCCCGCCGCACTTTGAGAGAGACGAGGAGGTAGAAGCAATACGGGCTGCTGGATTACTAGAGATAGGTGTCGGACGGAAGCCAAGAAATATGGCGATAGCGTGGGTTAGCCATGTACTAGTATGATGTAACTACACTGCGCTGCCGTGTTTCGTATTCTTCCAGTCCACTATGGAGATGATTGGTTGATTTTATATCACTGAATAATATAAAATATTATGAGTGCAGACGCTCCACCCCGAGGTTCCTTGCTCCTTCTCGGTCGTCGGGAATCTATGTTCTTCCACTCTAATTTTTTTACGTGAGCTTTGTTTATCATTTTGCCAACACGCGACACATCTATAGCATCAAGGTGCATGTGTCATGCAAGGATCGTTCCATCTATATGAAGAACACGTGGGACTAGAACTACGAGACAGACATGTACCCAGGAGTGGACGTGCGAACCTGTGCAATGTAGCGCAGTAAGTGAAGTAGAAAGGCACAAATAGTATGAACATGTGTGGCATATAGGCATTTGTCTCTTACTACCACTAAATGTTGTACATGCAATGCCCGGTGATGTTATGGAGTACGTGACTAAGTACTCTACTACTACTATATTAATTGGAGGCACATATTAGGCTTCATATTTGTTTACGTGTATGCCCCGAGACCTTGCAACTAGAGATGTATTTCTCTCTGGGTCGCACTTTGTATCATTCATACCACTAGTACAGTAGTACTACTACGTGTGGTCTTCGACCCAGAAGTGGAGGCGCTCTACCACGCTGTTCATGTCCCACTTCTTTCGCTGATGTGTGCGACATCTAGCATGTGCCGTGTGTTTGGCACTCCTTCGTCGTAAGAGTTGAAACGCTAGCATTCATTAGAAATAAAAAATAAATATAAATCACCAGTGATACTATACCACGCGGTTTCCTTGCTCTTCGATATCGGAAAGAATACTTCTGCTCGCTGACATGTGGGATGTTGACCATCCTGGTCCACTTGCCATGCCCGCAGAACTCCAAGGGAGAGTCACTCTGGTGCCAGCCGTCCATCCATCTGCCGCGGCTCATTGGCATTCGCCAACTATATTAACTTGAGCCCCAGCTCCTAGCCATAGCCAAAGACCCACACTCATTCTCCTCCGGTCCCTTCCTTCTGTTGGCACCACTCCAGCCATGGCCTCCGGGCACTCCAAAGCTCCCTTGAATGTAATGTCACAGGAGCAGATGAAGGACATCGGTGGCTCTGCTCCGGGCGCGCTCCAAAGCTCTCTTGGACGTACTCTCGCAGGAGAAGACGAAGGAGATCGCTGCCCCCCCCCCGGCCGCCCTCCACCGCCACGACCACGAAGCCGGCGCACGTGCGCGGGGACAGCCGACAGCGAGGAAGAGTAGTACACGGTAAGTCGCCACCGCTCTGGTCGCAGGAAGGCCGCCGCTCCTCCACTCAGTCGACGCCAAGCTTGGTGGGATAAAAAGTGGCGGCTAGTTACCCTCTTAACGGTGACGTGGAGGCGGGAATCTTCATAACCTTGTGCTCAGGCCTGCCGCTGCCGACATCCCGATGGCCCTCAGGTATAAGTTCTTCGAAAGCGGACTTGCTCTACTGCCCCAGCTCCCCACGTGTCTGCATGTGCATCTTTTTCTACTCCCATCAGCTCTTCCAAAGCCACCTAAATTTTTAGTATTAGTAGAGGTAAAGCTACTTCATGCATTCGAATCTAGGGCTTTGTTCAAACAATGAAGAAAGGGGGGAAAGTTTTAGCATGAATCTAGGACTTGATTCAAAGAGGAAATAATATGGTGAAAGTAGTAGAGACCGGATACCCAACCGGTCTCTCGGTTGAAAAGGGAAATAATGGGAAAACGCAATACAAATTGGATTAGGAGCAGATCTATTATTGGTTCAAAAAGGATAGAAAGTGGTGGCTGTCGGCGTTCTGGGAACGGGGGTCCCCAGACTTGCCTTCCTGTGGCCCACAGCGCGGCTAAGCCAGTAGGCCATGCGGCCCATCTTCACCAACAAGGCACCCAAGACCCTCGCCAGGGGCCAAGCCTCGCGAGGCGGACGACACGAGACCTCCTCTCGAGTAGCCTATCCAGGAAGGCTCACAAGAAGTGGAGATATCAAGGCGGGGCAAACCTCACGAGGCTCTCATGACGTGAGCCATGACGATCGACACCAGGCGGGCGCCAGCGCGCGCAGCGTCCTTGTTTCCTCTTTGGTGCAAAGGAGGCAAGCTCAGCCGCGGAGTACCGAGGCCTCAGGCAAAGGTTTCCATTTCGGTGCAATGAGACCAAGACCAGAAGGACAGCAAGACGGAGGTCATCGTGGAGCCCAAGGCAGCGTCACCACCAGAGCTTTTTGCAGGCGAAGACCGCTTTTGTTAGGATAGCTTGTACTAGCTGTCCCCCTTCAAATTTTCCCGCCATTGTTGGCTCCCTTCCGCTCAATATTTGGGAAGAGGACCAGGGCCTCTATAAGTAGGGCTAGCCACCACCATAGAAAAGGGGGGCAAGGAGACGGCATCTCAGACCACTCTCTCAGCTACACAAGTTAGCCACGCACAAGAACACCTCAACCTCAGGAGGCTGTTCTTCCCCTTGTATTGTTCATCATCAGCCCAAGAGGCAATCCACCACCACCACACTGGAGTAGGGTATTACACCACAATGGTGGCCCGAACCAGTATAAACCTCATGTCTTTCTCTGTTGCGAGTTCGTCGAGTTCGTCCGCGAGATCTTAGTGAGCTAGGGTGTAGATCGGTAGGAGGGAAAGACTTCGCGTGCACCCCAGTGTTCGAACCTTAAGGGTTTGCCGGAACCCCACATCCGACATTTGGTGCGCCAGGTAGGGGTGCACCGTAGCTTCCTTTCCATCAGTTCGTCGCTCCGTCGTCTCCATGGGGGCCGCTCGCCGTGCTCGGGCTGAGCGTTAGGCTGCCCTCACCGCCCGTGTCGCTCAGACGGCTCTCATCGGTGGGCCACCTCGCCGTTCTCCGTCTCCTGCCGCTAACGCTGCCACCGGCCCGGCAGGGAACGAGCAGCAGGCGTCCTCGCTGCATCCTTCGGTGCAGCAGGACGGCCGCACCGCTACCTTATCACTGACCCCTGCCAGTTCTTCGTCCCATGTGCGTCGCGCTCCCATGGAGGCGCGGGCCGCGCTCCTCGCGGCGCACGAACTCCTGCGCTACCGCCCCGTCGGTGACCTCTGTGAGGAGTGTCTCGACCGCGTCGCCGAGCTCGTACGCGCTGCAGGGGGCTCTCCGGCGCCGCCCCTCTCTCTGCCTCCCCCTCAACAGGCCATGGGTGACGAGGCTCATGGCGTGCCTTCACGACCTCTTCCCCAAGACGGCGCCTTGGCACCAAGGCACGCGGCTCTACGGCATGACCTGCCGCGCCCAGCGCCTGCGCGCGAAGAGAGGAGCTGCCAAGAAATCCCTCGGTCGCGAGAAGCTGCACCTGCGCTCCCCGCGCCACCTAGTCAACACCGCGCGCCGCCCGTAGCGGCGCAGCGCGGACCTTGTCAAGACCAAGCTCCACCTCCGAAGCGGGCCCCGGCAACCACGGCTGGCTGCCGTGCCTTCACGTCCGAGTTGTGTAGCGTCGCCTGGCCGGGCAAGTTCAACCAGATCTGCCTCCTCGCTACGACGGCACCGCCGACCCCGCGGATTTCCTGTAGCTCTATGAGCTGAGCATCAAAGCGGCCAACGGCGATGAAAAAGTCATGGCGAACTAGTTTCCCATGGCTCTCAAGGATGGAGCTCGCTCCTGGCTCCTGAACCTGCAGCACGGCTCGATCTCCTCCTGGGACAAGATGCGCGACCGCTTCGTCGCCAATTTCCTGGGCACTCGCGACCGCCTGCCCGCCGCGGGTGATCTACGCTGCATCAAGCAACAACCAGGAGAGACCCTCCAGAAGTACATCCAGCGCTTAAACAACACCCGCCTCAAGATCCCCAAGGTCACGGACGAGGAGATCATCTCCACATTTTCCGACGGGGTCCGTGACTTCAAGATGAAGGAAGAGCTCGCCATCCACGAGGAGCTCTGCACCTCTTAGGAGTTGTTCAACCTGGTGACCAAATGCGCAAGAGCTGAGGAGGGGTTCCTTTCTCTCCTCGAGCTGCGGCCAGCTGCAGGAGCGGAGGAGAAGAAGGCCAAGGCCAAGGACGTGAAGCGGAAGGAGGCGGTGGTGCTCGCAGTGGAGCCCGACACCAAGCGGGGCAGAGATCAGCCCAGGTCATCCAAGAACGGCCGACCGTTCTACGCCTTCCACAACCTGAACACCCACAACACCAGCGACTGTCAGGAGCTCAAAGCCATACGGGAAGGATGGTTCGGTCGACGCCCCGAGCGCAACGACCGGGGCTACGGCCGTGGAGGAGGACGAGGAGGCGGACGCTGTGACGACCGTGGCCCGCGCCAAGAGTGGCGCGACTGGCCTCGTGAGGACTGCTGGCGGGACCAACCTCGTGAGGGCACCAGGAGGGACCCATCTCATGAGGATCGCCCCCAAGACAACGCCAGTCTTCCCCTACTGCCACCACCAAGAAGCATCGACGACCACCACCAGGATGAGGGGGCTGGGGGCTTCCAGGAGCCGCATGCAATCGCCTACATCTTGGGCGGCGCCCAGGCCCTAGCCTCTCAGCGCATCTTCAAACAGTTCACTCGCGAGGTGAACGCGGTGCTCCGCAAGCTCGAGGCCGCACGCCTGCTCAAGTGGTCCCAATGTGCCATCACTTTTAGCTCGGCGGATCAGCTCAAGTGCGTAGCTACCGCTGGCGCCCTCCCTATGCGGTGTTCCCCAATCATCAGCAATGTGCAGGTCACCAAGACCCTCATCGACGGCGGCGCGGGGCTCAACGTACTGTCCATCGACATGTTCAACAACCTCCAAGTGCCATATGAACAGCTCCAGCCCACCAAGCTTTTCTCAGGAGTGACCGACGGTTCCACCACACCAATAGGGCAGGTCTGCCTGCCTGTCACCTTCGGCGAGCGCAAGAACTACCGCACCGAGCTCATCGACTTCGACGTCGCGCACATCCACCTGTCATACAATGCTATCCTCGGGTATCCAGCCCTGGCCAAGTTCATGGCAGTCACTCATCACGGCTACAATGTTCTCAAGATGCCAGGAAGAGGAGGAGTCATCACAGTCCCGTGTGAAGAGACGGATGCGGTGTGCTCCCTCGAGCACGTCTTTCGAGCCGCAGCAATCGACGACCCCGACAGCAGAAGTGAAGGCCCTCCGAAGGCCATTCCCAGGAAGAAGCAGTTGCGCCGCACAGGACCTTAGGAGGATGGCATCGCAGCCGGGGCTCATCAGGATCGGCGCCCGTTCCAGGGGTGCCTCCCTCCATCGCATAGGAAGGCGCGCCCGGTGCCCTCCTCAGGCAGGGCTCGGGGGCTCTCTTCTGGAGGGCCTCAAACCTTGCCAACCTCACGAGGGAGGTGCTTGGGCACCACTTGGAGGCGTGATTCACAACATATCTTCCTCAGGAGAGCACAGGGCAAGGAGTGCCCACCACTCAAGAGTTCATCACCAAAACCACTCAGGAACTGCAAGAAGCAAGAGCCATGCGCGATGACTACCGTTCATAAGGCGCAGCTCCCCATCCTGGTGAGGATGTTGGGCTGCGTGTCTACATCGACATCCCAGGGCTCAACAGGGCCGCATCTCAGGAGCGCTTCTGGCCATCGTGTGTGGGCCGCTGCGAGGGCCCGCCACACAGCTAAGTTCGCATGCCCTTAGGCTTGCCGAGCATGGCGCCGACCTATCAACGCGACCTGCGGCATGTCCTGGCGGCTCAGGAAGCCAGGTACCGCGCCATTCTGGAGGACATGGAGATGGTCTTCAGGGAACCTCCCAAGACCCCAGAGCCTCCCGAGGCTCAGGGTTCTGGCGGCTCATGAGGAGTCATTTCTTTGATGCACGCCTTCAGCTTCTACTTCGTCTACAGAACCAGGTGACATCTTCCAAGCTCGTTTAGCTAGGAGCACCCCTCAGGCTGCATTATTCCCAGGCCACGTGGGTCCGTCCCTGTGGCATGTATCCATTTTGCTTATGTCTTTAGCTTACCTTGTTGGGGGTGCCCCTCAGGCTGCATCATCCCCAAGCCGCTCGGGCCGGACCCGGTGGCATGTATCTTCATGCATTTACCTAAGTTGATCTGCTCTCCATGCTTGACCTGCCAACTGCTATCACCTGCTCGCTCATCGCCCCCCCCCCTCGGGGGCTCTACACAGGCACGGCGCTGGTGCATGGGTCCGTCCCTGCCACGTCGACAAATCTTAGCGGTCGAGCTCTAGCTCGCTGCATGCCCTGCACACATCACCTCACCAGGCCCTTAGTGCCTTCACCTCATCCAGAGCCACCAGCGGCAGGCTGACAGGTGTAACGGCAAACCATGTTTCTTCTTGTGCCTGTTCACAGGGATCCCATGGGAAGGATAGCAGGCGGCACCGCGAGTCTCCTTTTCTCTCGTGCGATTCGCTTGCGCGTTAAAAGGGGGACTCCTGAGCATCGCGACTCAGGAGCTCTTACTGGCTCTACAGCCCTCACCCCCTGGACTTGACCACGGCATCGCGACCTGGCATACCAGCGGCTGCTGGGCTCGCTCGAGGGTCAGGACCTGAGGACGTAGAGCACTAAGAAGAGCTCATGAGAAGGAAAACCCGTACGGACCGGCTTAGCTATGTCACATAAGTTGGCGCGCAGCCCTAGCGCAACATCAGGAATCACTGCGAAGTCAGCAAGATAAGTCTCACCCTTGGATCGGCTAAACATTTGGGCCTAATGGTCGCTCACACCATGCCGCAACCCCGTTGCGGCCAAATCATCTTCCTTTCTTTCCTTACCATGGCCGCTTGGGCGCTAAGAGGGACCTCCTGAGCATCGCGCCTCAGGGGCTCTTACTGGACCTCGGGTGCACACCTCCTGGCCTTGACCACGGCATCGCGACCTGGCATACCAGCGATGGCTGTAGCCGCCTTGGGACCGGGACCCGTCAGCATCGAGCAACAAGCTATCACGAGGAAAGAAAGGGGGGATAAAGCCTTAACGGGACACGCATTCGCAAGGTTTTCATAACAAGGAAGATAAGTACAAAAGGCATTGCAGATCCTTACATGCCCCCACGGGGTGATTCATGATTCTTCGCAGGAAACAAAAGCCGATGCTAAGGGGAATCCTATCTACATCCTTCCGTGGCAGGCGCTAATAGCGGAGAACAAACGAAGAGATTATGGTAGGGTACGAAACCACCTCAAAGTTATTCTGTCCAATCAATCCGTTGGGCTATTCCTATAAGTGTCACAAACAACCCTAGAGTTCGTACTAGAATAACACCTTAAGACACAAATCAACCAAAACCCTAATGTCACCTAGATACTCCAATGTCACCTCAAGTATCTGTGGGTATGATTATACAATATGCATCACACAATCTCAGGTTCATCTATTCAACCAACACATAGAACCTCAAAGAGTGCCCCAAAGTTTCTACCGGAGAATCACTACGAAAACGTGTGCCAACCCCTATGCATAGGTTCATGGGCGGAACCCGCAAGTTGATCACCAAAACATACATCAAGTGAATCATGTGATATCCCATTGTGACCACAGATATGCACAGCAAGACATACATCAAGTGTTCTCAAATCTTTAAAGACTCAATCCGATAAGATAACTTCAAAGGGGAAAACTCAATCCATTACAAGAGAGTAGAGAGGGAGAAGAAACATAAGATCCAACTATAATAGCAAAGCTCGCTATAGATCAAGATCGTGCCAAATCAAGAACACGTGAGAGAGAGAGATCAAACACATAGCTACTAGTACATACCCTCAGCCCCGAGGGTGGACTACTCCCTCCTCGTCATGGAGAGCGCCGGGATGATGAAGATGGCCACCGGAGAGGGATTGCCCCCTCCGGCAGGGTGCCGGAACGGGTCTAGATTGGTTTTTGGTGGCTACGGAGGCTACTGGCGGCAGAACTCCCAATCTATTCTGTTCCCCGATCGTTTTAGGGTATATGGATATATATATATATAGGCGGAAGAAATACGTCAGGGGAGCCACGAGGGGCCCACGAGGGTGGAGGGCGCGCCCCCCTACCTCGTGGCTTCCTTGTTGCTTCCCTTACGTGGACTCCAAGTCTCCCAGGTTGCTTTCCTTCCAAAAATGAGTTCCGTGAAGTTTCAGGTCAATTGGACTCCTTTTGATTTTCCTTTTCTGCGAAACACTGGAACAAGGGAAAAAACAGGAAGTGGCACTGGGCTCTGGGTCAATAGGTTAGTCCCAAAAGTAATATAAAAGTGGATAATAAAGCCCAATAATGTCCAAAATGGAAGATAATATAGCATGGAGCAATCAAAAATTATAGATATGTTGGAGACGTATCAGCATCCCCAAGCTTAATTCCTGCTCGTCCTTGAGTCGGTAAATGATAAAAATAGAATTTTTTATGCGGAGTGCTACTTGGTAGAATTTCAATGTGATTCCTCTTAATTGTGGTGTGAATATTCAGATCCGAAAGATTCAAGATAAAAGTTCATATTGACATAAAAATAATAATACTTCAAGCATACTAACTAAGCAATTATGTCCTCTCAAAATAACATGGCCAAAGAAAGTTCATCCCTACAAAATCATATAGTTTAGTCATGCTCCATTTTCATCACACAAGAATGCTCTCATCATGCACAACCCCGATTACAAGCCAAGCAATTGTTTCATACTTCAGTAATCTCAAACCTATAAACTTTCACACAATACATGAGCGCGAGCCATGGACATAGCACTATAGGTGGAATAGAATATGATGATGGGGGTTATGTGGAGAAGACAAAAAAAGAGAAAGTCTCACATCAACGAGGCTAATCAATGGGCTATCGAGATGCCCATTGATTGATGTTAATGCAAGGAGTAGGGATTGCCATGCAACGGATGCACTAGAGCTATAAATGTATGAAAGCTCAACAAAAGAAACTAAGTGGGGGTGCATCCATCTTGCTTGCTCACGAAGACCTAGGGCACTTGAGGAGGCCCATTATTAGAATATACAAGCCAAGTTCTATAATGAAAAATTCCCACTAGTATATGAAAGTGACAAAACAAGAGACTCTCTATCATGAAGATTATGGTGCTACTTTGAAGCACAAGTGTGGTAAAACGATAGTAACATTGTCCCTTCTCTCTTTTTCTCTCATTTTTTGGGCATTCTCTTTTTATGGCCTTTTTTCTTCTTCTTTTTTGGGCCTTCTCTTTTTTAATGGCATTTTCTTTTTTTTCTTTTTTTCGTCCGGAGTCTCATCCCGACTTGTGGGGGAATCATAGTCTCCATCATCCTTTCCTCACATGGGAGAATGCTCTAATAATGATGATCATCACACTTTTATTTACTTACAACTCAAGAATTACAGCTCGATACTTAGAACAAAATATGACTCTATATGAATGCCTCCGGCGGTGTACCTGGATGTGCAATGATTCATGAGTGACATGTATGAAAGAATTGTGAACGGTGGCTTTGCCACAAATACGATGTCAACTACATGATCATGCAAAGCAATATGACAATGATGATGCGTGTCATAATAAACGGAACGGTGGAAACTTGCATGGCAATATATCTCGGAATGGATATGGAAATGCCATAATAGGTAGGTATGGTGGCTGTTTTGAGGAATATATAAGGAGGTTTATGTGTGACAGAGCGTATCATATCACGGGGTTTGGATGCACCTGCGAAGTTTGCACCAACTCTCAATGTGAGAAAGGGCAATGCACGGTACCGAAGAGGCTAGCAATGATGGAAGGGTGAGAGTGCGTATAATCCATGGACTCAACATTAGTCATAAAGAACTCACATATTTATTGCAAAAATCTACAAGTCATCAAAAACCTCGGCACTACGCGCATGCTCCTAGGGGGATAGATTGGTAGGAAAAGACCATCGCTCGTCCCCGACCGCCACTCATAAGGTGGACAATCAAATAACACCTCATGTTTCAAATTTGTTACATAACGTTTACCATACGTGCATGCTACGGGACTTGCAAACTTCAACACAAGCATTTCTCAATTTCACAACTACTCAACTAGCATGACTTTGATATTATTACCTCCATATCTCAAAACAATCATCAAGCATCAAACTTCTCTTAGTATTCAAAACACTCATAAGAAAATTTTACTAATCTTGAATACCTAGCATATTAGGATTTTAAGCAAATTACCATGCTATTTAAGACTCTCAAAATAATATAAGTGAAGCATGAGAGAATAATAGTTTCTATAAAACAAAACCACCAACATGCTCTAAAAGATATAAGTGAAGCACTAGAGCAATAACAAACTACTCCGAAAGATGTAAGTGAAGATCAATGAGTAGTCAAATAATTATGCAACTATGTGAAGACTCTATAACATTAAATAATTTCAGATCTTGGTATTTTATTAAAACAGCAAGCAAAACTAAATAAAATAAAAAGACGCTCCAAGCAAAACCATATCATGTGGCGAATAAAAATATAGCTCCAAGTAAAGTTACCGATGAACGAAGACGAAAGAGGGGATGCCTTCCGGGGCATCCCCAAGCTTAGGCTCTTGGTTGTCCTTGAATATTACATTGGGGTTCCTTGGGAATCCCCAAGCTTAGGCTCTTGCCACTCCTTTTTCCATAGTCCATCGAATCTTTACCCAAAACTTGAAAACTTCACAACACAAAACTTAACAGAAAACTCGTAAGCTCCGTTAGCGAAAGAAAACAAAACACTACTTCAAGGTACTGTAATGAACTCATTATTTATTTATATTGGTGTTAAACCTAATGTATTACAACTTACCTATGGTTTATAAACTCTTTTACTAGTCATAGATTCATCAAAATAAGCAAACAACACACACACAAAACAGAATCTGTCAGAAACAGAACAGTCTGTAGTAATCTGTAACTAACGCAAACTTCTAGAACCCCAAAAATTCTAAAATAAATTGATGGACCTGAGGAATTTGTCTATTAATCGTCTGCAAAAATAATTAACTAAATAGCACTCTCCTGAAAAAATGGCAGCAATTCTCATGAGCGCTAAAGTTTCTGTTTTTTACAGCATGATCAACAAGACTTTCCCCAAGTCTTCCCAAAGGTTCTACTTGGCACAAACACTAGTTAAAAGCTTAAAATCACATCTAAACATAGGCTAGATAAATTATTTATTACTAAACAGGAACAAAAAGCAAAGAACTAAAATAAAACTGGGTTGCCTCCCAACAAGCGCTATCTTTTAACGCCCCTAGCTAGGCATGATGATTTCAATGATGCTCATATAGGAGATAAGAATTGTAACGGAAAGATAGCATCATGAAGAATATGACTAGCACATTTAAGTATAACCCACTTCCTATGCATAGGGATTTTGTGAGCAAACAACTTATGGGAACAAGAATCAACTTGCATAGGAAGGTAAAACAAACATAACTTCAAAACTTTAAGCACATAGAGAGGAAACTTGATATTATTGCAATTCCTACAAGCATATGTTCCTCCCTCATAATAATTCTCGGTAGCATCATGAATGAATTCAACAATATAACCAGCACCTAAAGCATTCTTTTCATGATCTACAAGCATATAAATTTTATTACTCTCCACATAAGAAAAATTCTTCTCATTCGAAATAGTGGGAGTATCATAAGAAACTCGAATACTATAAATTGTTTCCACATTTAAAGAGTAATGTTCAGAAAAGGGGTAACCATAATCATGACAAGTTTTATAAATATAATCACTACTTTTTATAGCATAAGTATCATCACAATAATCATCATAGGTAGGAGGCATGTTATCATCATTATATATTTGCATATCAAATCTTGGGAGACTAAAAATATCATCTTCATTAAACGTAGCATCCCCAAGCTTGGGACAAACATTAATTGCAGCAAATATATTCTCAAAAACATCATCTTCATCAAACATAGCATCCCCAAGCTTGGGTCTTTTCATATCATAAGCATAATCACTCTCATCATTAATAGTATGGATAGCACTAATAGTATAGTAATTATCATATTCTTCCAAGAAAGTGCCAAAAAGATTTTCAAGATCATAAGAAGTATCATTACCTTCCATAATTATATTTTCATGAGGCACAATAGTAATAGGGCAGCATTATTTGGGAGAGACATCTTTTTACCTCTCTTCCTTTTTCTTTTCACTACTAGGGAAAAGGCTAGCAGCAGCGCGGGTTTTAGGCCTATCAGCAGCACGGGTACCCGCGCTACCAATAAGGCGCTACAGCTAACTCTTAGTAGTAGCGCTGCCTGTACCCGCGCTACCACTATTGACTATAGCAGCAGCACTTTTCAGGAACGAGCTGCTATTACTTAGCTGTAGCGATTTCCCGGTCCAGCGCTACTGTTATATCTTTCACCATTTCCCCATTCCGGCTTCGATAAACTGCAATTTCCAGATACTAGGTACTACTAGATATCAATTTCATAAAGCATTACAGGTACTAGGTAGTACTCCCTCGGTTCGAAATTACTCGTCCTGGTTTTAGTTCAAATTTGAACTCAAACCACGATGAGTAATTTGGAACCGAGGGAGTACTAGATAACAATATCATATATACTCAACATGCATCCTCAAGCAGTACAAGGTGACATCGAAGACAATCATCATATTTAGTTCTAGATGATATCGATGACGATCATCATATGTAGTTCTACATGACATCGACGACGATCATCATATGTAGTTCTAGATGATATAGCCACATACACATATGTAGTTCTAGATGATATCGACGACGATCATCATCCTCAAGCCTGGGCGGTGGGTGTTCCTGATAGTAATTAGGATGGCCTGTCCAGCACGAAGATTCTTGCCAACGAGGAATCTCTTCCACCCAACCGAGTTCAAGTGTGTGCGACCATCTGTGCCCATGCGGTAAGTACATGTGGTGACGGAGCCCCTTGCGGTAAGGTGTAGTCCAACTGAGCCTTCTTCATCAGGCTCGATACCACAACTCACTGATAGGTTCTTTGGCAATCTTTGAATAAGAAAATCATATCAATTAATAAATAGCCTAAGCATGTGATCAGACTCTACACTAAAGTATATCATCGACTAGATTTGTAAGTATAACAATACAGCATGTATATATCATCAAATTACTACATGCAGTACGTATAACATACCATTTCATGCCGATCGACCATGGTACTTGTCAGGCGGGTCACGAATGGCACCCCGACAAAGTCATCATGTGGCGGAATTATGTCCCATAGGTTGCACACCTCCTCCTCGCTCAGCCTCATTCTTTGAGCTATGATGGCTTCATGAAGTGGGTTCTCATCATCTTCATTGAGTGGGTCCTCATTATCTTCATCATCTTCATCATCTTCCACTAGGTTGATATAAATGACAACCAGCTTGGGTCTTTCTGCTCTGAAGGAGAATCTGATCAACTCACCACCAGTAAGACGCATGCGAGCGAGGAAACAGGCCCATCCATCTCCTCCAATCTGCGACATATTGCGTCCTTTCTCGACCTCCATAGTGTACGGCCCCCTAGGAGCCTCAAATGTCATAATGTCTCCTGTCAGCTTGTTGAATTTCAACCTCACATTGCATGGGACGATCTGTGTAAGAAAAGCAAAATGACACAATGCAGTAATGCCAACACTAAAAATAAAATAGTTGTTACATTTCATCTAATTTCTTACCGCCGCATGACGAAAACTCGGATGAAAGTAGATGCCGAACAGCTTGCCAGTTGCAAGGCTACTGGCGCACCTTGACTTGCACAGTCGACATAGTGTTGCTGGTGGTGGCGCCATTTTACTAAATCAACTAAATCAAAATGTTCTAAATCAACTAGCCTACTAAATCAACTAAATCAACTAGCCTACTAAATAAACTAAATCAAAATGTTCTAAATCAACTAAATCAACTAGCCTACTAAATCAACTGAATCATATCAACTAAATCGACTAAATCAACTAGCATACTAAATCAACTAGCATACTAAATCCACTAGCATACTAAATCAACTAAATCAAAATGTTACATATGAAAGCCTACTAAATCAAAATGTATCAGGGAGGAGGGACAAGGAGGGGCGACTCGAGGAGGGAGAAGATAGTAGGACGAAGGAGGAAGGCGGAGCGAGGAGGGGCCGGCCGGCGGCGAGTGGAGGGAGGACGGATCGAGGAGGAAGGCGGAGCGAGGAGGGGGCGGCCAGCGGCGAGTGGAGGGAGGACGGAGGAGGAGGCCGGTACCGAGTCCAGCGAGGAGGATGAGGCGACAGCGGCGCAGATCGGGGAAGGGGCGATGGGGGAGGACCGGCGGCGTGGGGGGTGAGGAGGAGACCGTGAGTGTGTGTGAGTGTGATCTGTGGATGAGGCTAGTGAGATCTGTAGTTAATTTAGCAGTAGCGATTATTGCCTGAATGCGCTGCTGCTACGTTACGTAGCAGTAGCGCTGTCTATTTTAATGCGCTGCTGCTATAACTGGCCTCGCGGCGGCGTCGTTTGAATTTTAGCAGTAGCGCCGCTTGGAGTGCGCGCGCTACTGATAAACTTGTTTCAGCAGCGAGTTTCCACAGCCCGCGCTACTGCTACTTAGCAGCAGCGCCTGATTTTATAGCGCGATGCTGGTAAGATTCTGTGTATAGGCTTTTCCCTAGTAGTGTTTCTTCTTCTTCACCACATCATGTGTGGGTTCAATCCTCTTTTTTGAGCTCCTTATTAATGAGATTGGTTGAATAGGAGGCTCCTCCTCGTTACCTGATTCATCATAAGAAATAATATGAGGGTATTGGGAAGTCTCTTCCCTTTCATTAGTATTCTCTTCATCTTCTATTTGTTTTATTTTCTTTATGTAGTTGGCAATATAATGATTTTCAACTCAATTCACTGCACAATACATATAAACTTCCTCAAGATCAAATCCAAGAAGTTTATAACGGGCAAATTCTGGAAGATAATTAGTTATACGTTTTATTTCTTCGTAGTCCATAAGCAAACTAAGTTCATTATAATGTGCAAGGTAAATCAAGTCATCACAATTTTTGGACACGATTAGATCATGAAACAATTTGCATCGGATAGTTAAATGACCACGTTCATTACAAAGCTCACAAGTATGGCCAACGAAATTTAAATTTTCATGTCAGGACCCCGATTCCAAGTCACATCGATCTACCCGGTAACACCTCATATCACTTTGTGGCCTCACGCACGGTATTCCACGGGTGTCGCCTTACCATGGCCCGGTACCGTTTGCGCCTTTTGGCTCACGTATATGATAGTGTCGCTAGCTTCCATATGACAAAGAACCCGGGCCGACATGGCTAGTCGTTAACCCAAAGCGGCACTAACCTATGGGGACAGGCATACATGAATCACATCGAGCATGTCGGTTAGCAGCGTGTGAATCCGGGCTGTAGCACTGGGCTAACAGGACTCCGGGAACCCGGGCTGTAGCAGGCTAGGCAGGACTCTGGATGTCACCGCGTGACATTTCCCCGAAGGGAAAGACACAGGAACGAAGTGAAACACATGCCGGCCAGTCAAGTGTCCTGAGCAGTAGTGTTGGGCTAACAGGACTCCGGTGAACCGGGCTGTAGCGGACTACTATGGCTCATGGAAGCACTAGACTACATTTCCCCATAAGAGAGGCTACCAAGGATAAACATCTAGATTGTCGGATCCCACACATACCAAGCATTTCAATCATACACACAATATGCTCGATATGTGTAAATACAACATGGCAGCACAACATAACTCTACAACTCAAGTATTTATTCATTAGGCTCCAAGGAGCGAGATATTACAAACATGGGTCTCATTACCCAACAATCATAGCATACAATTCAAAGCACATGCAGAAGCTTAACATGTCTGAGTACAGACATCAACAAATGAAAAGGCTAAGAAGCCTGACTAACTACCAGATCCTGCCGAGGGCACAAGATTGTAGCTAAGGTATCAAGCTAAAGTCTCTCTCTGCAAAACATAAATTAAGCAAACGTGAGTACAAAGGTACTCAGCAAGACTTACATCAGAACTAACTACATATGCATTGGTATCAACAAGGGGGGTCGTGGAGTTTAACTGCAGCAAGCCAGCTTTGACTCAGTGGCTAACCTGAACTACGACTGCAAGCAACTCTTTTGAGGTGGCGCACACGAGTCCACATATTCACCATTCAATACACCACTATGGAACCGCTCCTGTCTCCCTACGAAAAGGCCATCCATAGCACTCACACTTATCTTGCGAGTTTTAGAGTATCCACTTTCACTTGTCTATGAACTATGCAAGGGGTCCAAGTTTCCATATCCGAGGAATCCGGCTATTCGAATAGATAATGATAAAACTGCAGGGGTGTACTTCTTCACACACGCTCCCACCACTTACCACCATATACACGTCATGTATCTCGGCAACTTTCAAGCGGAAGCCTGGCGAGGGTGTCGGCCACGGCCTACCTAAACACTTAAGTCTCTAGTCCAGGTTTATCGCCTATCCAGGTTCCACCCGCAGGGAGTGCGGCCGAGGTTTCCACATACGGCCCCGAACGATGTGAACAGGGTTCCCGAGACACCAAACGGGCGCCCGGTACACCGTGCCATGGTATATCTACCGCAACATAGCCCACCCCTAGGGTCAGCGCTACGCACGGCCGCCAACACATAACCTACAAACACCAGAAAGTAGTTGCAACTCCTGGACAGAGTACTAGGGTGATTAAGAAGCCGAGAGGGTCAATTAAGGATCCCAATGAGTGGTAGTAGCTGTTCATGGATCACAGACACAGAACTCAGTTCCCGAGGACGGTTTCAATGAGACAACCCACCATGTACTCCTACATGGCCTCTCACCGCTACCTTTACCAAAACGTGTTCACACACTTAGCTCAAACACAGTAGGACATGTTCACACACCTCCGATTCATTCCCGATGAATCAGACCTGACACAACTCTATGCAATAGCAGGCATGACAAACAAGCATGAACGAGTGGCACATCAGGGCTCAAACAACTCCTACTCATGCTAGTGGGTTTCATCTATTTACTGTGGCAATGACAGGTCATGCAGAGGAAAGGGGTTCAACTACCGCAACATGTAACCGTTGAATCGTTGTTGTCCTAATGCAGTAAAAGAGATCAGGAGCGAGAGAGTGGGATGGTATCGGAATGAACAAGGGGTTTTTGCTTGCCTGGCACTTCTGAAGATAGTATAGTTCTTCATCGGTGTCATCGAACTCGTCGTCGGAACCACGTCTATCGAGAGGGGACAATACCGGCAAAGAAAGAGGAACACAATCAATGCAATGCAACAATTATGATGCATGATAATGTCATGGCAATATGTTGTTGATTGAGCTAATGCAACTAGCAACCATATTAAATGAAGTTGGTTTGAACCAAGGGTTCAAATTCAAACTCCATATGTGCTTATTTAAATGTCATTTATGCAAATTGCCCTGTACAGCAACCTTAGGTTGTTCAAACATGCATTCAAATGCCATAAACAGATTCCTTGAATTTTTCTGATAATTTTTCATATATAATTTATCTTATTTGGAGTTACGGTTGAATTTCTATGATTTTTAGAAGTTTAAATTGTTTTTTGGAATTTCCTGTATTAATTTAAATCCAGAAATTCCTTTACTGCGTCAGCACTACGTCATTATGACGTCAGCAGGTCAACAGGGCCGGTCCAGGTCAAACCTGACCTGGGGGACCCGTCTGTTAGTGTCAGTTAAACTAACTAAGTTTAGTTAGCGTTAAACTAATACTAACCTAGTTTAGATAGTGGCTTGGGGCCCACACGTCAGTGAGTCAGGGGGAAAGTCAAACCTAGTCAACCGGGGTCAAACTCACCGGAGTTGACCCGCGGCTCGTCGCCGGTGAGGCCAGAGATGGTGGAGGGGCCCGGGATTTGGCCTCCGGCGACCAAATCGACGGCTGAGCCCAATTCGACTGGCAGGGTTAGCTTGGGCCGGGGTGGTCTAAGACGTCGGCGGTGGCAACGGCAGCGGCGGCCGGAGTTCAGCCAAGCTCGGGGGCGAGGCTATGGTGGCCGTGGGGTTGCGTGCTTGGCTCCCACGGCACCTACATGGCATGGCGAGGACGTGGGTGAGCTCGGTTGGAGGCTACGGTGACCATGGCCACGGCGGCGGCGCGATTCGGTCATCGTCGAAACGATGGCTGCGGTGAGAAGCTGAGCACGGGAGCAAGGGGAGGAGGTGGAGAAGCTCACAACGAGGCCGGAGGAGGTCTCAGCGGCTCGGGGAAAGTCCGGTGCAGGCGGAACAGCAAAGACAATCTCTGGCGATCCAAGGAGGAAGACGATGGCGGGACGGCGATGCAGAGCTCCCAGTGAGGCATAGCTCGACGGGGAGAAAGAGGGCGTCGTGGCGGAGCTTCTTGACTCATCGGCAGGGCAAGGGGTGGTCGGTGGCCGTGGTAAATTGCGTCAGCGACGACGAGCTCCGCTCGGGTGTGCTCGGGAGAGGGAGCAGAGGGCGATGGGAAGAGCAGAGAGTGAGGGAGAGGAGCGAGGGGGGACCAGGGGGCTGCGTGGCGTCGTGGAGGCGTCCAGGCCCTCGGCGGCAAGCAGGAGGTGGCGTGCGGTGGCCGTGCGCGTGCCGGCGTGCGGTGGCCACGCACCTTGGTCCTTCTGGCAGAGGAAGTAGAAGACACGGGTGCCCCTGGGGGGCTGGGACGCCAGCTGGGCCACCAGGTGGGCTGGAAGGCCAGGTAGGTTGGCCCAGGTAGATCTCTCTATTTTTTTAATTCTGTTTTCTATTTATGTTATTTTGTTTTGATTTAGTTTATAACCCAAATCATTTTAATAAATCCTGAAAATAATTGTGGGCATTAAATGAATTACTACAGAGGCCCTTAACTATTTTCAGAATTATTGGAGCATTTTAAAAATATTAATAGTATTTAAATGCCCCAACTCAAATACAATATGGGTTATTCAAAAATCCAGAATGGCCTAAAAATATGTGCATCATTTTTGGCAGAGGTTTTCACCTTTATCAAAAATAATGAACTTTTCTAAAGGGCATTCTGGGTTCATTGAAAATATTTTTATTTTGATCCTAATTGCATTTCATTTAGTGCTAGGGCTTGTCATTCCCATTTCAAATTTTCAAACAAATATATACATGATGCATGGATGCTTATGATACTAATTGCAATCAAATTCTAGGGCTGTGACAACTCGCCCCCACTAAACAAGAATCTCGTCCCGAGATTCAAGACGTGAGGTAAGAAGACAAAGGGGATACACAGCTAACACGACCTTCACGATCCAGACGTCTTTCTCGAGGATGTTGATTCATTGCATCACCTTGATCTCGACGTCTTGCTTTGAGAACTACATCCAACATGACAACGAGTAGAAAGGAAGAATTTAAGAAGAATCGACCTCCCTGAGGTTCGAGCAACTTAGGATCATCTTAATGATCACAAGATCAACTCATGGAATGAGACATAGTAACATCTCTTGAGCTGAGACACGAAGCATACACCTAGAGGGATGGAGTGAAACGGATGGCGAAGGTTCAATAGGTAGGCAACAATTCCATACTCGAATAAGATGGAGCATGAATTTCAAAGTAGCAAGAAGATATTTGCCATGATTTCGCAACGTGATACCTCGGGGAAGGTGACTTGTAGAATTATTCCCTTAAGTGGCAAAAAGAATTACTTTTGATTCGGAGATCATTGAAACTCTTTATGCCAGCCTAAGGCATCACAATCGATCATTTGAAAGAGTTCAAAGAAATGATATACTTGGACTAGAAAGGATGATGTGGACTCCCTTGTTGAAGACAATGCAATGGATGATTTTGCTTATCATCGGAAATGGATGGAACCCATGGTAAGTCCACTTTTGAAGATGATCCTGAACATCAACTACTGAGGTGCAAGCTGGGAACAAAATGCAAATTTTGGGAATGATTCTGGTAACTGGGGAAAAACTCAACAGTCGAGAGTGAGTCCACTGTTTGAAAAGGTTATAACATAACCTAGGAAGCTGGAAGCAAATCCCAGTTAACGCCAACGGTAAAACCTAGTGCTTGCGCGTGCTCTCAAGAACTTGTGCATTTTCATATTCATCAGGGTTCTACCAACATCCGAGTCGAGGATCCTGGCAACACAACATACCACCATGATGACTAGTGATGGATGATGCGGATACAAAGGAAGATAACACCTTCTCAGATCTTCCCTTAGCGAGGCTAAGGAAACAGAATCTGGACGATCGACCGAGAGACATTTAGCACTCCGCTTCTAATGTTCTCCTTGATGTGCTAGCGTAATCCATTTATAGATATGGTTTGATGTCTAGAACATCAAGTAAAATGTCGGACTTCGGAAGCTCAAGAATCCATAAGGAATAAATACGGAGGCAGATCCTGCGAGATCTTAATGGGGAGGTAACCAACTTCTTTAACCAAGATACTACAATAATAGGCCTTTCGGCTAGGTGTGTTGGCCACGACATCCACATTATCGGTTACAGAGAGGCCAACATTATAGTTCTTGGAGTATGTTCCAACCATCATATCTGCCTGAGATTCAGATCTGGTTGGTGTTAGGATATTCCAGACCCATCTAGTCTAGAAAGAAATGAGAGTTTGCAACACAATTTGACGAGATGACGTTGCGAGATTCTCCGGTAATGACTACGATAGCAAGCTCCAAAACATGAGTTGGTCCTGCTACAAACTTGTGAACACGCTATCCAAGACGAGCATGACCACATAGTAGTCTTATAGTAAAACACTATCGAGTTCAGGTGGGGAACCATCATCAAGGATTTTGAAGTCTTTACGCAAGTCCATGGATTAGATCCCAAGCATAGACTCCTTTTCCTTGAACAAGTCAATCAGTGGCTTGGTGTGCTAGGAACACATATGGAGTGGAGGTAATTAATCTACCAAACCATAGAATACTTCGCACGTATGCATGACTAATTTGAGATGATTCCAAGGGAAAACAAAACAACCTTTCTTAAACTCACGGCGGCAACTTGCACCAAGTGCACATGAATTCGAGGAAGTCACTTCTTCCATCCAAGCATAAGCTTCATGAACGGAACACGAAGGCATTGCTTATAAAGTTTCCAACACTAGGTTGATGTTCACCATGAGTCATGGGGGAGACAAAATGCTGTTGATGGGCTCAACAACAACTCATCGGAATTTCCATATCACTAGACTTCCGCCATCATGTGAACACGATGATAGTATTGGTCAGACAAAAAGAGGTAATGGTGTATGCTCGAGGAATCAACCACGGGTATAACAACATTACGAACATCATTGGTTCTGATTTGACTTGACGATAGTCCATACTCAAGTCAAGGTTTTGACAAGGCAATAAATCCAACAACTGATCACGGGGATCAGTCGATGAAGATATCATCTATCTTCAACACACACACACACACACACACACCAGGATATCCCTTAACATGAACTAAGTCAGACAAGCTTCCATCTTCCAACTCTCCAAATTGTTGTTTAGCTCAACCAACTAACTTAGGGATATCCAACACAGATTCTTGGAGAAGGGGTGATTTATAAGAAAACCAACTTGATCACAAACTCAACATAGCGGTCAGGTGACAGCCAAGGTAATACTTCCGAGAAGATCTTCGGAAAATCACGAACCACCGATATGTTATTAAGCTCGAGAACAATCTTGCTTTTCAGGCAAGAAGATATGATCAAGGAGCGAGGGATTGTCACAATCCTAACTCCTTGGTCGATGAGTGCACCCGGAAATATGGACTAGGTAGCATGATCAATCTTAGAATGGTAGTTCAATAACCAACACGCTAAGAATGAGAAATTCTCCATTTACTACCAAGCAACGAGTTGCTCGGAGTATTGATTTCACACATCACGATTCATTTGTCGGCATTCCGGTTGCGACAACACAGAACCAAGGAATGAAAAATGATGGCAAGAGGTATCACTGCGTCAAGAATTCATGAGAGATGGTGCAATTTTCATGACAATCCTGACATAAAGGGGTAATACTCCAGGGTAGAACAGAGTCAAAAGCTGGATTGGCATTTTGATCTGCGGAATACAACTTCTTTGACCCAACCCTAGATCTGGATGAGGTACTGGAGTTTGTTTCTCCTAGTCATTCCAGAATAGAATGACTTGACAGACCACAAGAATAAAACGCATCGATAGCACGAGTGCACGACTACTCCTGACTACAAATTGATAGACGGAGGCCAGAAAACAACTAATGAGAGACAACTCTAAGAACATATGATTTTCTGAGTTATGGATGCATGGATTAGCATGTCGAAGGAGTTCGACATATTTCTTTCGGATAACCCATGCAGGAAGGTAGGGTTGGCAGAGTCATAACATAGAATGGAGAACTCATCACGAGCGCTCTGTCGTGACCTTTTGGTTCAAAAGAACTCCTGCCAAGAATGGTCCATGATAATTGGAAGAAGGATGTACCACGAACCTCGAGGACTATCGCAAGGGTTACTAATAACCTAAAGGATCTAGCAACACTTTCAACATGAGATAAGTAGGGTGAATCTCGGGTTCAGAACCCATGAATAGAATACCTACCACTACATGGCATCACGGGATGCTTTCAAGAATGGTGGCCAGAATCATCACACCAGGAACACAGGACATAGCTAGATTACTAGGTGACTCCCTAAAACACCTAGGGTCATAATAATAGCTCCAACATATATGTCAAGGCAATGGAGTACCTCAACAGAACGATTAGTGTGGATAAACTGGCCCAAAAGAACGTCGGTAACGGAAGAAGGAATTTGCAAATGCATCAGACTAGTTAGAAACCTGGGATGACTCAGACAGCATAACGGCTGTAAATGCTCAAAATGATTTGAGACATCCTGCAAAATGGTGGCATAACCACTCAACAACACAAAATCAAGGCTCTAAGATCAACTGTCAACATACAAAAGTAGTAGGAATGGAACTGAAGCTTGAAACTATCAATTCTATAAATCTATGGATTAGTAGCACGTCATCCTGATAGATAGAAGAGAAGGCCTAATTCTTAATCCCCGTAGAAAAGAAGAAGTTGACTCAGATCAGAAGGGCATAGGGTAAAGGAGTAAAAAGAGCCTTACGTTCCCTTCCACAATCAATTCCCTTACATAACTAAAGCATTTCTAGACTCGACTTCGACCAGTTTGGCTTGGTAATCCTACAGGCAGTCAGGCTCTGATACCAAAGCTGTCAGGACCCCGATTCCAAGTCACATCGATCTAGCCGGTAACACCTCATATCACTTTGTGGCCTCACGCGCGGTATTCCACGGGTGTCGCCTTACCATGGCCCGGGAACGTTTGCGCCTTTTGGCTCACGTATATGATAGTGTCGCTACCTTCCATATGACAGAGAACCCGGGCCGACATGGCTAGTCGTTAACCCAAAGCGGCACTAACCTATGGGGACAGGCATACATGAATCACATCGAGCATGTCGGTCAGCAGCGTGTGAATCCGGGCTGTAGCACTGGGCTAACAGGACTCCGGGAACCCGGGCTATAGCAGGCTAGGCAGGACTCCGGATGTCACCGCGTGACATTTCCCCGAAGGGACAGACACAGGAACGAAGTGAAACACATGCCGGCCAGTCAAGTGTCCTGAGAAGTAGTGCTGGGCTAACAGGACTCCGGTGAACCGGGTTGTAGCGGACTACTATGGCTCATGGAAGCACTAGACTACATTTCCCCATAAGAGAGGCTGCCAAGGATAAACAACTAGATTGTCGGATCCCACACATACCAAGCATTTCAATCATACACACAATATGCTCGATATGTGTAAATACAACATGGCATCACAACATAACTCTACAACTCAAGTATTTATTCATTAGGCTCCGAGGAGCGAGATATTACAAACATGGGTCTCATTACCCAACAATCATAGCATACAATTCAAAGCACATGCGGAAGCTTAACATGTATGAGTACAGACATCTACAAATGAAAAGGCTAAGAAGCCTGACTAACTACCAGATCCTGCCGAGGGCACAAGATCGTAGCTGAGGTATCAAGCTAACGTAGAAGTCCACGCAGAACTACTAGCGAGACTGAAGTCTCTCTCTGCAAAACATAAATTAAGCAAACGTGAGTACAAAGGTACTCAGCAAGACTTACATCAGAACTAACTACATATGCATCGGTATCAACAAGGGGGGTGGTGGAGTTTAACTGCAGCAAGCCAGCTTTGACTCAGTGGCTAACCTGAACTACGACTGCAAGCAACTCTTTTGAGGTGGCGCACATGAGTCCACATATTCACCATTCAATACACCACTATGGAACTGCTCCCGTCTCCATAAAAGAAGGCCATCCATAGCACTCACACTTATCTTGCGAGTTTTAGAGTATCCACTTTCACTTGTCTATGAACTATGCAAGGGGTCCAAGTTTCCATATCCGAGGAATCCGGCTATTCGAATAGATAATGATAACCCTGCAGGGGTGTACTTCTTCACACACGCTCCCACCACTTACCACCATATACACGTCATGTATCTCGGCAACCTTCAAGCGGAAGCCTGGCGAGGGTGTCGGCCACGGCCTACCTAAACACTTAAGTCTCTAGTCCAGGTTTATCGCCTATCCAGGTTCCACCCGCAGGGAGTCCGGCCGAGGTTTCCACATACGGCCCCGAACGATGTGAACAGGGTTCCCGAGACACCAAACGGGCGCCCGGTACACCGTGCCATGGTGTATCAACCGCAACATAGCCCACCCCTAGGGTCAGCGCTACGCACGGCCACCAACACATAACCTACAAACACCAGAAAGTAGTTGCAACTCCTGGACAGAGTACTAGGGTGATTAAGAAGCCGAGAGGGTCAATTAAGGATCCCAATGAGTGGTAGTAGCTGTTCATGGATCACAGACATAGAACTCAGTTCCCGAGGACGATTTCAATGAGACAACCCACCATGTACTCCTACATGGCCTCTCACCGCTACCTTTACCAAAACATGTTCACACACTTAGCTCACACACAGTAGGACATGTTCACACACCTCCGATTCATTCCCGATGAATCAGACCTGACACAACTCTATGCAATAGCAGGCATGACAAACAAGCATGAACGAGTAGGCACATCAGGGCTCAAACAACTCCTACTCATGCTAGTGGGTTTCATCTATTTACTGTGGCAATGACAGGTCATGCAGAGGAAAGGGGTTCAACTACCGCAACATGTAACCGTTGAATCGTTGTTGTCCTAATGCAGTAAAAGAGAGCAGGAGCAAGAGAGTGGGATGGTATCCGAATGAACAAGGGGTTTTTGCTTGCCTGGCACTTCTGAAGATAGTATAGTTCTTCATCGGTGTCATCAAACTCGTCGACGGAACCACGTCTATCGAGAGGGGACAATATCGGCAAACAAAGAGGAACACAATCAATGCAATGCAACAATTATGAAGCATGATAATGTCATTGCAATATGTTGTTGATTGAGCTAATGCAACTAGCAACCATATTAAATGAAGTTGGTTTGAACCAAGGGTTCAAATTCAAACTCCATATGTGCTTATTTAAATGTCATTTATGCAAATTGCCCTGTACAGCAATCCTAGGTTGTTCAAACATGCATGCAAATGCCAGAAACAGATTCCTTGAATTTTTCTGATAATTTTTCATATATAATTTATCTTATTTGGAGTTACGGTTGAATTTCTATGATTTTTAGAAATTTAAATTGTTTTCTAGAATTTCCTGTATTAATTTAAATCCAGAAATTCCTTTACTGCGTCAGCACTACGTCATTATGACGTCAGCAGGTCAACAGGGCCAGCCCAGGTCAAACCTGACCTGGGGGACCCGTCTGTCAGTGTCAGTTAAACTAACTAAATTTAGTTAGCGTTAAACTAATACTAACCTAGTTTAGTTAGTGGCCTGGGGCCCACACATCACTGAGTCAGGGGGAAAGTCAAACCTAGTCAACTGGGGTCAAACTCACCCGAGTTGACCCGCGGCTCATCGCCGGCGAGGCCAGAGATGGTGGAGGGGCCCGGGATTTGGCCTCCGGCGACCAAATCGACGGCTGAGCCCATCTACGAGGAGCTGGAGCTCGCGCGCATCGACTGGCAGGGTTAGCTTGGGCCGGGGTGGTCTAAGACGTTGGCAGTGGCAACGGCAGCGGCGGCCGGAGTTCAGCCAAGCTCGGGGGCGAGGCTATGGTGGCCGTGGGGTTGCGTGCTTGGCTCCCACGGCACCTACATGGCATGGCGAGCACGTGAGTGAGCTTGGTTGGAGGCTACGGTGACCATGGCCACGGCGGTGAGGAGCTCAGGCGGCGGCGCGATTCGGTCATCATTGAAACGATGGCTGCGGTGAGAAGCTGAGAACGGGAGCAAGGGGAGGAGGTGGAGAAGCTCACAGCGAGGCCGGAGGAGGTCTCAGCGGCTCGGGGAAAGTCCAGTGCAGGCGGAACAGCAAAGAAAATCTCCGGCGATCCGAGGAGGAAGACGATGGCGGGACGGCGATGCAGAGCTCCCGGTGAGGCGTAGCTCGACGGGGAGAAAGAGGGCATCGTGGCGGAGCTTCTTGACTCATCGGCAGGTCGAGGGGTGGTCGGTGGCCGTGGTAAATTGCGTCGGCGACGACGAGCTCCGCTTGGGTGTGCTCGGGAGAGGGAGCAGAGGGCGAGGGGGAGAGCAGAGAGTGAGGGAGAGGAGCGAGGGGGGACCAGGGGGCTGCGTGGCGTCGTGGAGGCGTCCATGCCCTCGGCGGCAAGCAGGAGGTGGCGTGCGGTGGCCGTGCGCGTGCCGGCGCGCGGTGGCCACGCACCTCGGTCCTTCTGGCAGAGGAAGGAGAAGACATGGGTGCCCCTGGTGGGCTGGACCGCCAGCTGGGCCACCAGGTGGGCTGGAAGGCCAGGTAGGTTGGCCTAGGTAGATCTCTCTGTTTTTTTAATTCTGTTTTCTATTTATGTTATTTTGTTTTGATTTAGTTTATAACCCAAATCATTTTAATAAATCCTGAAAATAATTGTGGGCATTAAATGAATTATTACAGAGGCCCTTAACTATTTTCAGAATTATTGGAGCATTTTAAAAATATTAATAGTATTTAAATGCCCCAACTCAAATACAATATGGGTTATTCAAAAATCCAGAATGGCCTAAAAATATGTGCATCATTTTTGGCAGAGGTTTTCACCTTTATCAAAAATAATGAACTTTTCTAAAGGGCATTCTGGGTTCATTGAAAATATTTTTATTTTGATCCTAATTGCATTTCATTTAGTGCTAGGGCTTGTCATTCCCATTTCAAATTTTCAAACAAATATAGACATGATGCATGGATGCTTATGATACTAATTGCAATCAAATTCTAGGGCTGTGACATTTCAGCACAATCATCTAGCCTTTCTTGCAACAATTTAGTTTCTAAGTACTTATGCCTCTTGCAATATCTATCTTTCCTATTTGGTGTGTACTTGCAAACCCAATGTACTCCACAAAAATTGACATGTTTATATGAGACATTTTCATCATAACTAGTGCAATCATCATTAGTGTCATGGATATTCAAAGAATTCGTACTAACAACATTGCAATCATGCTCATCATTCAAACATTTAGTTCCAAACATTCTAATGCATTCTTCTTCTAGCACTTGAGCACAATTTTCCTTTCCATCATACTCACGAAAGATATTAAAAAAAGATGAACCGTACGAGGCAAACTTAATTCCATTTTTTTGTAATTTTCTTTTATAGACTAAACTAGTGATAAAACAAGAAACTAAAAGACTCGATTGCAAGATCTAAAGATATACCTTCAAGAACTCACCTCCCCGGCAACAGCGCCAGAAAAGAGCTTGATGTCTACTACGCAACCTTCTTCTTGTAGACGTTGTTGGGCCTCCAAGTGCAGAGGTTTGTAGGAAAGTAGAAAATTTCCCTCAAGTGGATGACCTAAGGTTTATCAATCCGTGGGAGGCGTAGGATGAAGATGGTCTCTCTCAAGCAACCCTGCAACCAAATAACAAAGAGTCTCTTGTGTCCCCAACACACCCAATACAATGGTAAATTGTATAGGTGCACTAGTTCGGCGAAGAAATGGTGATACAAGTGCAATATGGATAGAAGATAATAGTTTTTGTAATCTGAAAATATAAAAACAACAAGGTAACTAATGGTAAAAGTGAGCATAAGCGGTATTGCAATGATAGGAAACAAGGCCTAGTGTTCAGGATTTGGCCCGAACTGTTCGGCAGATTCCCACGCGTTACGCACCCGTTCGCCACTTTGTTCTCAGCTATTCCGATTCCAGCAAACGAAGGCCGTTAGGTCAAAGCCGTAGCGCGCGCCCTGTAGTTTTGAAGCAGGGCGAGACAACTTTTGCTAGGAGCCTCTTTTCCTTCTGCCCAGCTCCCCGAAAACAACGTTCGACTTGCATGTGTTAAGCATATAGCTAGCATTCCTTCTGAGCCAGGATCAAACTCAGATTTTGACTATGATTAGGCGGGGACAGGATTCGAACCTGCAGTCTTCAGGTCATGAGCCTGATGAGTTGACCAATTCCACTACCCCGCTTCTTCCCCTGATCTTTCTTTCCCTCTTCCCATAAACATTGATTCTCTCTCCTAACCACTCTTAAATATGTGAAATACACGGAATCGATCCAAAACTACAAGCAAGGGAATCAACTCTTATTGCCGTAAAGGAAAAATAACCCCTTTCCTTTATATATATATACAAGGAACAAGTAGCCTTCGCCACCTATTCCTGAATTAAGGGAACGCGAGAAATCTTTCTCTATGTCAATTCAAAACAAAACAAACGGACGACTGAATCAAAAGTCTACTAGAGAGAAGATTGGCTCGAACGTCAACTACGGATTGCTCTATCCAACCAGCACATACCGTTTGCTATGATATTGTTTTGCTCATATTGTTTTATTGCCCGGGCATTGCTGTGGAAGAGTGAAATGAAAAACTCTTCTTGAAGAAGAGGACTCTTCTGCTTGATCTTTTGATACGGTGAGGGAACAAGTTTTATGCGTTCTTTGAGCAAATGGGGAAACAAACTGTTGATACAGAAATCTTTCACTTTTACTGCCGAAGGCACAAGAGAGACTATAGCTAGGAAGGATAAGCAAAGGAATCCAGATTCAATCGATTGTTTGAAGCCAAGGTCTCGAGCTAGTCCATCTTTCTATACGAATTTCTTTAAAGAATACTTCTCTTATGATATGATCTACTACGAGAGTGTCAAGCGGCGATGGAAGTTGAGTAACTGTCTTGGAAATAGGTAAGTCGGGCACATATTCTAGTTCCGATTCTAGGCTATCTATAGAAGAATGGAGTGTTCTAAATTCTACTATTTAATTGGTGCAGAGGTAAGCAAGTCAGTCTCGGGTGGGAAGTAAGCACTATCAACTCAGGCGGGTCTTCAGTCCAAAGAAAAAGAAAGCGGTGGTCTGTACTTGAAAATAGGACTCTACTTTTTGATTGAAATAGGACTGTACTAGCATCTGCAAAAGGCAAAGCATGACCTATCGTGTAGTACTTCGGGTGTCGATCCACAGGGAAAAAATGGGAGAACTGGTTGGTTTGCACAAGTTCAAATATCTTGGCCTAACCTAATTTGTAGAAACCTGCGGCCTAAATTAAAGACTAATTCTAAACTAAAGAAAATAGAAATCGCCTAAGGCGCGTGCGGCCAAGGTCTTCCATAGGAGCTCGAAGGAAGAGGTTCTGAATAACTATACAATTTATAAGATGCAGTGGATTAGCTAGACATTGAAAAGCTGCCACTCTGAGGGAATTTGTTTGCATAAGCTACAGGTGCTATAAAGCAATCATGTACTGAGTACAAAGCTATTCCATTATAGTGAGCAGTATCAAATACGTAACAAGCAATAGAAGCATCCTGGCAGGTGTATAGAACTAGCAAAGTGGTTTAGGAAAGGGCATATGAATAGGCAGTTTGGCAAGTGAGTAGTTTAGGTCCTTTAGACCAAAGAAAAGGCCGGGAGCATTTAGGTAGGCCTATCACTCAACCGGCGGCAGCCGGTCGACTTATACTAACCGCGTTGGCAGAGCTACTCAATGACTCATTAGATCCACGAATTTTCCCATCTGTGCAGGGCTTCCGCAAGGTTCTCGGCCCTTCTTCCGTGCATTAACTCAATGGCCGTCTATGGATTCTATGGTTCAGGTGGACGTGGTCAAGTGTTTCGATAGCATAGACCATCGGTTACTACTTGAACATTTGTCTAAGCTCTTAGGTACAGATAACGCTCCTCTCATTGACCTCATCAATTGCTTTCTCAAGACACCGAGACTTTCTAAGAAAGGGAATGACTACTCAAACAGTGAAGTCGGCCTTCCACAAGGATCGCCGATCTCGCCTGTTTTGATTCAATCATTCCTGCATCAACTCGACTTGCAATTCGATGCTATGGCCCAAGAGGAGAATGGGGATTCTACCAAGTACGTCTATTTCGCTCGCTACGCAGACGATATACTATTCGGCATTCCTATCGTAGGTGTTGGCGTCATGTCTAAAGTCTTCTTTCGAAGGCTGCAAGAAGTTCTTGACCGTATGTCCAGTAAGCTACGCTTGAAATTAACGTCCATTGTACTGCAACGATGGAGGGCTCCCGCAGTCGAGGAGGGCAAAGATAGGTTTGCAAACCAGATTATTGGCTGTTACATTCAGACACATGAAATGCTAGATGTTATATGCAGCCAGGTCAAAACTGGGCTTTTATTTGTCCCTATAGATAGAAGAAAGTTGGTTTAATCCACTGACCATCTTTTCAAATCCATCTTGTCTAATCCCAATCCGTAGTTTACTTAACTGATATAAAGAGTTTCCCCTGCCTGCCCCTACTATCAATTGATAATACATAAATGATCCGGGGCTAGTGTTGGGTAGCCGGGCCCACTAGAATTCAAGTGCTTCTTATCGATTCAATACGCCCTTAACGGATCCCCGTGATTTATCTCCATTGGGTGGAGCAAGACCCTTGTCCTATCTTTTCTTTACAGAGCAATAGAAATGATGGTTGCCCCTCGCTGCACTGACCAATGATATCTCAGAAGAGAGAAAGACTTCTATAACTTGCCAATGATATCTAGTGGGCACTACGAACTCCAGGCATACTGTACTTGACCACCCTACTTTGCTTTGTCCCTATTAGGCGAAATCAATACTTACTTTCAATTGGTAGAGAGGAAGAAGAGAACTGACACTAGTAATAGGTTGATGACTTCTCTTAACAGAACTGACACTAGTAATAGGTTGATGACTTCTCTGACTTAATATCTGGCTGACTTCTCTTCATGGATCACCATTCTATATAGTTAGGCGCAGCATCGCGTTTAACCACCTATCCCTATTCCCTCAATCGATACCGTCCAACTATCCTTTTATTGGGACAGCAGCATACTTCTCGTTAGGGACAATAGTTCCTATACTTAACTAACCTCTGTGCGCAATCACTGTTTGACACATCATTCTTTCAGCTTTTCATTCTTGATGACTCTGTTTGACGGAGCCTGACCTTGAACTAGCTTTTTGCAACACAAACCACTATCTTTACTTTCCTTTAGCAATAGTATCTAACTATCAATTCATAAGAGTCAAACGGGTGGGTCCATCCCATCTATCGACAGGTCCTGATACCGGATCTGGGAAACAAGCAATACTCGCCGCAATTCCTTAATGAAAAACAGACCTATCTTCTCTTGAAAGACTGTCCTTTCCTCGCTTGTTATTGTGATATCAATGAAAGAAAGCTGGATACTGACTTCTTCCCAAGAGCTCTATCAGCCCTGAATTCCTTAGCCATACGACTCTTCCTTAGTTTCCTAATGCTGGTGGCCCTAGCTAGTGGTGAGACGGGGCATATACTATTCTCGGTCTTATAACGAAGAGGTTGCCTAGTTTGAACCGAACATTGTACTTGATCTCTCGTCCTATCACAAACAAGTCTCTTCCCCCGAGTCCTAGTAGACTAGTCCAAGTAGTCCGGGACAATAGCGTCCCGTCTCTTCGCTGACCCCTGGCACACAATCACTATAAGACAAAGCAAGACAAACCTCTCTTATCCTTCTCGGCTAGAAGTTACAAGTTTCCTGTTCCGGTTTCGGCTTGAGGGAAGTGCCTGAAATCGATTCAATTCTTATCTCCGATTTCGAACTCCGGCTGGATTCTTATGACCAAGAGCTATTTTATGGGTCAGAAGAATGGAAGGACAACGAGAAGATGGTTCGGTTGCTCCTGCTGGAATATTCCATTTATTTAATACTCCGACTCGCGTAACCCCGAATGGCAATGTTGTTATTGCGGTTGGTCAGATCAATAGGACAACAAGGGAGTCAAAATATTCTGATAATAGCAAACAGGGCTTTGGAATCTATGGAAGGAGCCTTCAATGCTTCTCTTCTCCAGTGTCAACCATTAGTCGATAACAGAATGAAATGCCACAATGAAGTTGAAAAAGAGAGTCATTAAAAAGAGGCATGCTTGAAAAACAGTACAGATAATATGTTATGGATGTGAGGAGCCTCACCCAGTACTTTTCTTACAAAACTCAAAAACTCTACTCTCCTTTCACAGCCAACCCACCCATTGCTTTTTCGAGCTCGATAAAAAGGAAAGTTCACGTGCCAATCCTTACCATTGGTAACTGTAATTACCAAGCCTAATCTTTCACTGAATACCGAGTAAAGCAAGCAAGAAAGAGGGAAGGAGCAGCTGTTTTCGAGCTAGGCTCGATCCCTTTTTCATCCACTTCTCGCTATTTGTAATTCTACTTGAATTAGTTCTTCCTAAGTTTAGTGAGGTGAGTACTGCATCCATAACTAGAGGACTTGCTTTTCTGCTTGGCTCCCAGGGGAAGTTGGATTGGATAAGAGGAATTGAAGCGCAAGGAAGGCAGTCGGTATTCAAACAACTATTCAGAGTTCCCAACTCTGGGTAAAGGAAATCTTTACTTGACGACTGAACCAAATCCTTTGCCTTTATTTATTCTATTATTTTTATATAGATCAGCTGAAAACAAAAATACTACTACGTTGGGACAATGACCCACCTTTCTCTACTCAACCTGTCATCTTCTCTCCTCGCTCCCTGGGACAAATAAGACTATTTATTAAGTGATAAACAAGAGAAACTAGTGATATTATCTAAGCTTCTGGCCATGTCTGATTGGCATTCAAGTCTGCCTTCCATTGCTTGAAAAGGCCTAGCACCGTAAGTAGCAATTGGCTATGTCCAAACTCAAACGTCGTATTTTATCTAAGCACAGGAGACGTAATAAGGAAAGAAGACATAAGAATGGGAAGTATCCGCTAGTTATAACGTAGTATAAAGAGAGCTATTTCATGGATCTTGGTCACAATAAAAAGAATCCAATAATGATCTATCAACTAAATGAGTTGATTATATAATCCCGTATCTTCAAGGTTGTTAAGATGATTTAGTAGATGTGTCGGTATCGTTTTCATCTGCCGTTGGGAGTGACTGCTTCGCTAATCTATCCTTTTATCCTTCTTTTCGGAGACAAGCACATATTACCGTAACCTAGTGATTAATATATCCTGTTGGTACTACTTCGTCGAGTAATCAATCCTTTTTCCATTCTTGTTCTGAGGTTGTCAGCTTCCTCCGATGGCACCACTTGTACTCTCTGCCGGAATCTGTAGACATAGTTTCTGGGCGTCTTTAAAAACTGATCGACATAGTTGTCACACACAAACCTGCGCAACGGCTTTGGAGTAAAAGAATCTCCTGCCCGGTCACACACATCATCTCGAGCGCGGAATCTACTAGTCTAACAAGATACTCGGCTCGGGTAAATCATGCTTTCGTTATGCGAGGAAAGTGAAAGGAAAGAGGGAAAGGGAGACACTGGGCAATCCGGAATCGATGAAATCACTGTTTTTTCGCCTTGTAATATGTCCGGTTACATTCCAAAGATGAATCAGACCAGGAGATAGATAAGCGCTATGGCGGACACGTGAAATAAGAATTTGAAAAGTAATGATCAACTTTATGGATCCATAGGTAGATTCACTTGTGAAGCTATGGGATGGGACAAGATTCAAAAGTACCAAAAGTAAGTTAAGTGGGACGCTGAGTTCATTGCTGCGATCGAGGGTCCAAAACCAGCCAATTTGATGACCGCGTAGGAACGGGTTCCGAATGCTCACAATAATGTAGTTGGAAATGACAAAAGGCTCCTAAATTGATACCTAATAATAGCTTAGCAGCTCCTTCGTTTTACTAAAGAGCCAAGTTCGGACAAGCAACTCGGAAGGAGGAATGTGTTGAGATGCCTATGCCTAAGAGAGATAAGCGGAGGACGTATGATAGCCGAGAGGATGTCGGTAAACGACGGAGTTTAAGGAGTTGTTTTTGAATTCGGCATGGCATATTTCATTTTTTTTAATGAGAACGTCGTCTCCTTGCTTACCCGCCTGGCCAATGGAAGGAATTAATTACCTTGGTCAGTCAGCGAAAGAAAGAATCTCACCAGTTCATCATCCCAATCCTTCCTATTAGTTTCATTAATTAATTCAGCCCCAGAGTCTTGGCAATCAAGGGCCAAGAAAGAATCCCAAGTCGATCCTGAGTGAGTTTAGGAGGGCTTGCTAAAAGACCATGTGATTGGCTTTGGAGTAAAAGAATCTCCTGCCCGGTTACACACATCATCTCGAGCGCGGAATCTACTACTCTAACAAGATACTCGGCTCGGGTAAATCATGCTTTCGTTATGCGAGGAAAGTGAAAGGAAAGAGGGAAAGGGAGACACTGGGCAATCCGGAATCGATGAAATCACTGTTTTTTCGCCTTGTAATATGTTCGGTTTGGTCCTCTTTATCTGTTGGGAACAAAAGATAAAGGATTCCTCGGAGTAGGTCCGTTTTAGTCAAATATAGTGGAAAAGACAGGCGTCGTTGTTGGTCTGTGCATTATACTCTCTTCTAAGGTATGTTAGTACTGCGTGGGAAAGCGCGGACGTGCATGCGGTCTCCCTAATCAGAACATAACCGCGCACCATGAAATTGCCGTGCATAGCAAGATGCTGCTCTCTCTACATGAAATTTGCTAAGGCTGCGCTTGGTTCGGCTGCCAAGCCAACTTTTGCTTCAGAAAAGTAGAATCTGAACCCAAGGCACACCAGCAGATTTACACACTGCATTTTTGGCAGCAGCTCGACCCCAACGTGCATTGGCGTGTACAGCAAGAAGCTGGGCACGGCTGCTGCTGCATGCACACGGAGAAGGACATTGCTGCCTGAGCCCGCTCCCCGTCCGACGCGCCCTGGCCGAGCTCGCCATGGACAGCCATCGTCGTCGCCGGGCTTGGACCGTAGATGGCGCCCTCCGCGTGCCACATTGGTACACGGCTACACGCTCGCCGCGCAAGCGTTCCCTCGTCGAGGAGCTGCAGCTCGCCGTACACAGGCTGACGTCCACAAATGATCGTACAATATGGTTTCTTGTCATATTGATTGGTGGTTTCTTGTCTAATGATTTACATATTGTTAGTACAAAAACTGTTGTAGATGTGTAATAAAAGGGATAGCATGGTGTTGTAGATGTGTGTTTTTTTTTTTTGCGAAGAATGGTGTTGTATATGTTTGATTCAGTGCTTATCAAGTAGTGTAAGATTAGCCGTTCGGCCAATATGGTGGCACATTTAATCGCTAAGTACAGCTTTGACAATAGATTAGATGATATTCTTGTAAATGACGTACCGTCCTATGTGGTGAATATTGTATCGAATGAGTGTACTCGTGTGGCTGGTTAATTAATATAAAATGGTGTTAAAAAAATAATGTACATTGTGTTGTTATGTTAATTGAAGTCATTGTGAGGCATTTCATTGATATTTGATATCTATGTAAAAATGGTCATTTATATCTCAAGTAACTCACAGATCCATGTTTTACGTCGAATTAGCATATAAATAGTCTCTAAGACCCTCGAGGGTATTGCAGATAATTTCTACCAAGTTATCAAATCAGTTTCAACTAATCTAGTGATTAGGCTAATTAATCCCAAGTTAATTAACTAATTAATTAATATGTTTTTTAAACTCCTTTTTTTACAGGGGCGTGGGGTCCATGGCCTAGCGGGCGTGGGCTAAACGGGGTGCGGGCGCCCGTGTGCAGCGAGCGCCCGAAGCCACCAGGGGGCGCTGCTGGGTGGCGGGATGCCGGCGGGTGGCAGCGGAGGCGAACGGCGCGAGGGCCGGCGGCTGGAGCCGCGGCAGCGGCCAGCGGGCGCGCAGGCTTGGCGCGGGGAGGGGCGCAGCCAGCGGCGGTTAGCGGCGAGGTCAGAGGTGGAGCGGGGGCATGGCCACGCGCGGGCAGCGCGCGCCGGGGCGTGGTTGGGCGAGCAGCGGGAGAGGAAGGCTGGGGGCGAGGGCACGACAAGGAAGGCGCGGGGAGCGGGAGGTGGCTGCGGGTGCGTGCGCGCAAGCGGGCGCGACAGAGGGCGGTCCAGGGCGTGCGCGGAGGCGTTGAGCACGAGCTCACTGAGGCGCCGGGCGCGACGGCGTACGACGAGTACGGCTAAGAAGGTGGGACAGGGGTCGCGGAGGAGGCTCACAGTGAGCAACGGGGAGCCGGGGAAGTGGTCGGAGCGGCCGGAGACGAGTCGGAGAGGCGGTTCGACGATGGGTGGTGGTGGTGGCCGAGGCGGACGGGGAGGACCGATGAAGGAGAGGTGGGGACGGGCAGTCCGTCAGGGAGACGGTCGAGGACGGCGCGGTGAAGTGGCGGGC
>NC_057797.1:725190750-725194208 GCF_018294505.1 Triticum aestivum
GAAGAGTGGGGGGAGTGCGTGGGGTGTGGGGGGTAGCGGTTTAGGTCACGGGAGTGGGAGGGGATAAGGAGGCAACGGGGTGGGCCGGCCTGGCTGGCCCGAGGCTTAGCTGGGCCGGGGGGGTTGTCTAGGCCCAGGGGCAGTGGCCTTTTCAAATATATTTTTGTTTCTGGCTTTCCTTTAAAACTTCTATGCTTTCTTTTATTTTCAAAAAAGCAAAACAGTTTTATCATTTATAAAACTTACACTTAGCATAATAGTATAACTTAGGCTACTTCCACATTAAGCTTATCATTATAATACATTAGCTTAGCATTTTTTTAACTTAAAAATCATTTAATTTAAATGCTTTAGCCACTGTTTTATCTAGTTTATGGCACTTAGAAATTTTGGAGAAAAAGTTAGTTCACTGCCAATATTATCAAAAGAATAATTGCCACATGATGAACATTTTAGATTTCATGTCTGACAAATATGAATTTTTGACTTTAGATTGGGTTTGAATTTGAATTGTGATTTGGATCAAGTGAAGATTAGCAAGAGTAACATGATGACATGGCACCATTAACAGGAGATTACTGTAGCATAACACTAGGGGTGTTACAGAGGGCTTCACCATCTCTTCATCAACTTATTTTGGAGACTTCGGCGTTACCAGCCGACTAGCTTCATCACATTAGCTGGATCACGTGCTTTTCCTCGGCGAGCCAACCTTTGCTAGCATCGCCATGCCACCGCTTCATCACCCATCAGGAAATGGGTGTGCGGATCGAGCCCCAATTTTGGAAGTAACCTTTCTCCATATTTCTACAACAGATAAACCAGGTGCTATTAATCCTAATATTTTTTCTTGCTTGGGTTTATTTTTCCTAAGGAATTATTACTCCAATTTGTTTCATCATCTATACACAGGTCTATCAGATGGTGGCTGTATTAATAATGGTGGCGTGGTGGTTCGGTCAGTTTTCGTATACAGTTCGGCGAATGCCGCATCCGGAACTCAGACCGGCCTGCGAATTCGGGCTTGGCCACGCCTTCACCGCGTCACGCCGACGCCCTGCATCGACATGACTTCGGTGCCAGGCCACATTTTTTTAATAAATTATTTTTGTGAAAAGCAATTATCCTTTTTGGATCGCACTATTTTATGTGTGTAGGTGATCTACTTCGACCGCGTCACGTGGTCTCTTCGGCAAGCCGACGCCGTCGTCCCAATCGGCATAAATCGGCTCGCGTGATCACCTTGTTGGTCGTGTTGCCATACCGACGTGTTCGGTTGCCTCGGGGACTTCGGCATCGCTGAGAGAGCACTACCTCATCGAGTGTTCGATGCATAGGCCATATTTCTTTTATTACTCACTTTGCGTAAATTATTAATTATGCAACATTTTTTTATTATTATTCCTATTATCTCCGGCTTGCACTATTTTCTGTGCACAGGTAGATAATCCGGGCAGCGCTTTCACCGCAGTGTACCGACGTACCACGTCACCTCGGCTGACCGGGGGCTTCGTCATCACTTCATTAACACACGCCGGGGGCTTCGGCGTCACACTGCCGGCCTGCTCCGTCGCCGCGGTCGAACTGGGGTTTTCACCTCGCCCATCGACTATGCTGCGTCACCACTTCATAAAGCCGAGTTCTTTACTCGGACATCTCGGGACCGGCTTGGGGGCTGGGATCTCGTCCCGCCACAATCTCGTCATGCGTCATCAACATCGAGCACATTAACCAGCTAAGTCGCTTTCATGCTCAAAAACTTTCAGTTTTAAATTTTGTTCGGTTCGACCAAGCATTATACTTTTTTGGCAAAAAGTTATTTGTGACAAAATTCCTTGTCAATCATTTGTTTGTGGCGCACAAATTCAAATACCCTGTTTACTTGGGGGCTTCCTTCATGAAGCTTTTCCTCTTGCATATGATTATACTTGTACGGCTTCGTTCCTTGTTCGTGTATTACGCCACAATATGCACCATATTGACTTAAATGTTCCGCAAGCTGGGTTGCTTGGCTCCTGTGCTTAGCCCTACGTTCCCGATTGTTCGGCTAGGGAGTAAAGGGAGCACCTCTGCGATTGTCATGACCGGGTCATCCGAGCTCTGACCTCAGACGTGTGAAGCCGAAAGCTAGCGCTCTTATTGTTTTCAATCATGGTCGGCACACAACGGAACTCATGAGTACAAAAAATCTATTGCACAAGTCTCATAGTAATAATGAGCACCGAAGAAAGGTATCGGTGGGGGTACTATTTTCTTCGAAGATGCTTCTTACACTTCGTTAGTAATATAGCATAAGTTCCCAGAGCACGCTTTGTCTGTTACAGCCTTATGGCATGATTGCCTGGTCATCGGAAACACTGTCGATACTCTCGACAGGTGGAGTAGATGACACTTTTTGGCCCTTGGCCGAAGAGGGAGAAGCCGACGGTCGGTTAAGACACGTTTAAAGTTCGGGTGAACTGTAACGCCCAAAGACCAATGTGCCAGGTGTCCTCCAGTTATTCGCTGTTGTTGCCTTGTCATTTCTTGCGTGTCATGCATCTCATATCATGTCATCATGTGCATTGCATTTGCATACATGTTCATCTCATGCATCCGAGCATTTTCCCCGTTGTCCGTTTTGCAATCCGGTGCTCCTATGTCACCCGGTGTCCCTTTCTACCTCTTTTTGTGTGCGGGTGTTAAACGTTTTCGGATTGGTCCGATACTTGTCATGCGGCCTTGGTTTACTACCGGTAGACCGCCTGTCAAGTTTCGTGCCATTTGGACTTCGTTTGATACTCCAACGGTTAACCGAGGAACCGAGAAGGCCTCGTGTGTGTTGCAGCCCAACACCCCTTCAAAGTGGCCCAAAACCCACGTAAACCTCCTCCACCATCTAGAGCGTTCGATCACGATCACGTGGCCGAAAACCGCACCTCATTTGGACTCTCCTAGCTCCCTTTACCTATAAATATGCGCACCCCATTCATTTTCGCGGACGAAACCCTAGATTTTCCCTCCGCGCCGTGCCGGACATGTCCGTCCCGGACCGGACGAAATCGCGCCGCCCGCCACAGCCAACCACGGCGCGACACGTCAGCGCCGCCGCTCCTCTCTCTCCTCCCCACCGCGCTGGCCCGCGGAGCCCAGATCAGGCCCGCGTGAGCCCGACAGCGCCGCGGCCCGGCCCGCACCTGCCCCGCCGTCCTTCAACTTGCCTCCTCGCGGGCCTTCACATCCGCGCCGCCCGCGCCACCTCCAGCGGTCGGAACCCCGCCGGACTTCCGCTGGCTACCGCCATGCCTCCCGCGCCGCCTCCTGGGAGCCGCCCCGCCGCCCAGCTCCCGACGATGTCGCGCCCGCACGCCACCCGAGGCCACCGCCGCCGCCATGCGCCGGCCACCGCGTCCCGTGCCTTCCTTGTCGTGCCCTCACCCCCAGCCTTTCTCTCCCGCTGCTCGCCCAGCCACGCCACG